>NC_079316.1:14767801-14867801 GCF_029931775.1 Euleptes europaea
TTAGTTGCTCAGTACATTTTCTCTCTCAGCTTGCCTTTGTAGTACTAGGTGCCTGTTTCTCTAGCTAACCACCTGGGGGTTGGCAACTCTAGCTGAACCGTTTGCGGGTTGGAATTGGGTACGCATTAGGGCCCCAGTCCAAGCTGCACATCAAAGAGTTGCCTACCAACTCCAGGTTGGGAAATTCCTGAAGCTTAGGGGTGGAAGTTGGGATGGGGGTGCAGTGTGGGACCTCAGAAGGGTATAATGCCATAGAGTCCACCTTCCAAAGCAGCCTTTTCTCCAGAGAAACTGATCTCTGGAGATCGCTGTAATTCTGGGAGCCCTCCAAACCTCAACACCAGGTTGGCAACTCTGGCTGTAAGAGAGCTGATGTGTTTAGGCCAGGAGGACCTGTTTGAATCCTCGCTCTACCAAAATTTGGGGTAGGGGTGACCTTGGGCCAGTCACTTTCAGCCTAACCCACTAGGCCACTACAAAGGACAAATGTATGATGCGTGTCATGAGATGGGACTATTTATGACAGTTTAGAACTAAAACTTTCATGCCAGATATTGTACGACTAGGATAGTGCATTATGTGTGAAGTTTATACCGTGCCGAGAAATGTTGCTCGGGTTTCTCATAAGCCATGCCCATAATGTTCAATAGGACTTGCTTCCAAGTAGTAAATGTGTGGACAAGATGGCAGCCTTAGTTTCTTTATCTGAAGAAGTGAGCTGTGGCTCACGAAAGCTCATATCGTGCCAGAAAATATTTTTGTTAGTCTTTAAGGTGCTACTGGACTCTTGCTCTTAGTTTCTTTAGTCATCTTTAGAACATAAGTGAGGGAGCCTCTTTGCCCTTGCAAATCTATGGTACTCTGTCCTAGTTCTTTGCCTTGGATGGCTTTCATATTCAGCTGGAAATAATACATGTTGCTTCCTAGAAACTAGGAAATAAATGTTGCTTCCTAGAAACGAGGACACTATCCCTATTGGGCACTGAGAGCAACAGCCGTTTGAAAAAGGACTTCATTTAATTCATTTATACTCCTCCTTTCTCCACAATGGAGACCCAAGGCGGCTTAAGTAATTTTCCTGTACTGTTTTATCCTCACAACAACCCTGTGAGGTAGGTTAGGCTGAAAGAGTGTGACTGACCCAAGGTCACCCAGTGAGCTCCCATGGCACGAGCCGGGATTTGAACTTGGGAGGTGGTTTGCCATTGCCTGCCTCTGTTGTCACACCCCTGGTATTCCTTGGAGGTCTCCCATCCAAATGCTCGCCAGGGTCAGGGCTGAGAGTATGTGACTGGCCCAAGGTCTCCCAGCAATCTTCCATAGCACAAGAAGGGATTCAAACCTGGGTTTCCCAGACCTTAGTCAGACACTTTAACCACTACACCACACTGCCTCTCGCTTGGTTTAAATCCCCCCAAATAAAGATTAAATAAAATATAATAAAGATTAAATAAAATATTTTTAAAAATAGATTAAAAAAAGACTTAACCGAGGCTATCATACTTTGGTCACATTATGAGAAGAGAAGAGTCACTGGAAAAGACAAGTCATGCTAGGAAAAGTTGAGGGCAGCAGGAAAAGAGGAAGACCCAACAAGACATGGATTGACTCTATAAAGGAAGCCACAACCGTCAATTTGCAAGATCTGAGCAAGGCTGTCAAAGATAGGACATTTGGGAAGACTCTGATTCATAAGGTCGCCATGAGTCAGAAGCGACTTGACAGCACACAAATAAAGATTGTTATCTGTGCATGCACAGACAATGGACTTCTGTGGAGAAGCAGCAGCAGCTAGGAGCTGCTCCAGACCTGGTCACGGCATCAGTCTGGGAGACGCTCTTGGCCTGGCCACGGTGGCACTGGTGTCCGGGAGCTGCTTTGGGCCCAGCCGTGGCTCCTGCATAGCATCACCACTGTGGCTGGGCCTGGAGGCAGATGCAGAAGCCTGGAGACACACTGGGCTAGGTGACTTGGGAGGGGGTTAGAAGGGAGCCCACACCTGGGATCACTTGGCGGGGGGATGGGATTCCCCCCATGAGTCTCGCAGGCCCCCACTTGTAAATACTTAAATAACGAATGATTTATGCGGAATGTTCGAAAAAGAGATCTAAAGCCAATAATGGGGGTGGCTAAAAATATAATGGACAGATGTGTTACGAATTAATTTCACTTGCAAACAAAAAGGTTTTAATCTCCAAGCTTACAGTTTTTGACCCTGCCTCCTGTTACTAGACATAACCTACTTTAGGCTTTGCAATCAAGACAAAACAGCATCTGTTCATATCTTCCAAACATTCTATGCAATGTATATTCACAGACAAAATATTATTCATGTGTTAGGTTCTAACATTTCATTTGAAATATTTTTGTTGAATGTTTGTTTCTACACACAACCCTAACAATCCTGATGTCCATAACTAAGGGTAAAGGAGGTAACGCACCACCTGGAGGAAGGAGCAAAAATGTGAATCAGGTGGATACATCCATACAGCTGTGGCAATCACTGGAAGGGATGGACGGCATTATAGGAACAGAGAAGAAACCGGTCAAAGGCCAAGCTTGCACAGAAGCCGATTTTCAGAACTACAGTAGTACAGATACCCACATGATGCTGACAAACATGCATTTATTTCAGCCTCAAATGGCAGCACTTGGAAAGCAATCCTAAGCAGGCCTCCTCAGAATCTTACTCCGGTATATTCAGTAGGGCTTACTCCCAGGGAAGTGTTCTTAGGATTGCATGGTTGGTGTTCCACCATCTTTTTTCAGTCTAATTGGGATCCTTCTGGGGCTGATACTCAAATACTGATACCAAATGCAAATATCGAGATGGGCAGATTCTGCTCCACCAAAATCTAAACATTCACTCCATACTCTTGAAAAATTCCCCCTAAAACTGAAATGGCAGGTTTTGAATATATTTCAGTTTATACCCTACGTTCTTTGCACAGTAGCCCTTGAAGTGGAGTACGTGAGCCCTTAGTTCTATTCCGTTTTAAAATTTACCTGACAAAATGCCTAATTTGTTTGTTGGTGTGCAGAACGATATTAATGCGATCACGGCTAGATTTGAGTCCAGTGGCACCTTAAGGACCCGCAAGGTTTCCAGGGGAGAAGCTGTTGAGAGTCGAAGCTCCCTTCGCCGCCTGAAACAAATATGGACGCAGTGATGTACGAGTTTCTCAGGATATTTATTTCCGTATGTACAAAAGGACTTTATGCTATTTGTGCCTTAAGACGTCAGTGATACATGCTATTATTACACAGTAATCACTTCAGTGATGCACACAATCCACCCACCCCAAGACTGAATAGTCAGATGTGTGGATGCATTTATCTTCTACCGAGCCCAGCAAACACTGAAGCCAGCAAACACACAAAAAAAGCACAGACTACTTATTGCACTTTGGTTCTTGTAAGTGTACTGAATGCCTCGCGAACAACCCGTAAGCAAAGAGGCGTTAAGTGAAGACGTGCATGTGTGTGTTTGTATGTGTGTAAGCTTGAAAAGTTTCAGCTGGCTTGTCTGTAGCCTGCTCACGCAACCTCGCGATAGCACCACCTGCCTCATCAGGGGCAGCGCACAGGGTTCCGTTGTGGTCAGGGCCACATCACAATTGTGGCCGTGCCTAACACGACTCTTCCAGCAACTAGTAAAGCAAGGGGGCTGGAAGAAGGTGAAGAGAAATGCTTTGGTGGTTTGGTCTTAAGACAGCACACGGGGAAATTACATTTAAATTCTACTATTCTGGGCTAGGGGGAGAAAAACGACCACCACAAAACCGATCAAGCACTTTCGTGCATCTGCAGGTGACTCAAAAGGTCCTTTTCGCTGCCAAACCTCATCAAGCAATCCGTGCATTTGTGAGGCAACTCAGCGGAATGCCTGAAGTCCAAGTGAATCTTGAGGTCCCCGATTTGCCCTGTGGAATATTCGCAATACTGACACAAATAAATCCCTTCCGATACATGCGTGTTCAAGTGTTTGCAGTATTCCAGCATGCCCGAAAAGCCCTTCCCGCAGTCGTCGCAGACGTGGGGCAAGATTTTGGTGTGCTCGATTGCCACGTGCCGGTTGACGTTGGTGTGGACCCTGCTCCGGAAGCCACACACCTGGCACACAAAGAAGTTTCTGCACTTGTCAAAGCTGATCTTGTTGACCAGGCTGCACTGCCCCGGCGGCTGCCTGCTGTGGTAGCTGTCGCTCAGCTCGATCAGCCGGCCGGCGTGCTCGTTCACCACGTGGCTGTGCAGGTCCTCCGGGTCACTCGTCTCATGCTCGCAGAACTGGCAAAGGTACTGCTCGTCGCAGCTGTGCTCCTGGAAGTGGAGATACAGCTCGCTGCTGGAGGAGAACTGCACGTCGCACTGCTCGCACCAGTAGAGGTGGTCGCTGAAGTGTGTGTCCGCGATGTGCTGGCTCAGGTTCTCGAACATCACCGTCTTGTAGTCGCAGTACTTGCAGATGTAGGGGTCCTCCTCGTGGATTTTCAAGTGCTCGACGAGCACTTTTTTTGAGGAGAAGCCCTCCTTGCACACCCGGCAGACGTTGCCCTCGATGCATGGCTTGTGCTTCAGGACAATGTGCTGCTTCAGGTCAGAGAAATACTTGCTGTTGAAGGTGCAGCGTTCGCACTTATACAAGCCGCTGCTGTTGGCCCGCAGCAGGGGCCACTTGGGCTGGATGGTGATGTTCAGAGGAGGGTTCTTTCCCGGCACCTTGCAGCTTTCCCTGGGGACCTCCTCGGCGTCCTCCACCTCCAGCTTTTCGGGGGAAACCGTCTGAGTTTCTATGTCATGAACTTCCACGGCCTGGACTTCCGTCGTGGAAATCTCCACTGTCTGAATATCCAGAGGTTTTTCTTCTTCGGTTAAGGTGTCACTGAAGATAGGTGAGTCACAAGTGTCTTTATAAATGCCATTGTTAGCTGGTTTATCTACAGGAGGAGACAGGAAAGAGGCAAGACCCAAATTAGAAAGAATAAGAATAAGGTTCTCATAGGTTATCCGGGCTGTGTAACCGTGGTCTTGGTATTTTCTTTCCTGACGTTTCGCCAGCAGCTGTGGCCGGCATCTTCAGAGGAGTAACACTGAAGGACAGTGTCTCTCAGTGTCAAGTGTGTAGGAAGAGTAATATATAGTCAGAAAGGGGTTGGGTTTGAGCTGAATCATTGTCCTGCAAAAAGTAACAAAGGTAATGTGCTAACCATTGTCCTGTAAGTATCAAGACAATGTGCTAATGAGGGTGTGGTATGTTAATATGGAACCAATGTATCCTGAAGTGATCTGTTAATGTGTGAAATCCAAAGCTAATCTGCATGGCTATTGTTGACTGTAGTCTTTGTTAGTCTGGAGGTTTTCAAGACAGGAAGCCAAGCCTGACTATATATTACTCTTCCTACACACTTGACACTGAGAGACACTGTCCTTCAGTGTTACTCCTCTGAAGATGCCGGCCACAGCTGCTGGCGAAACGTCAGGAAAGAAAATACCAAGACCACGGTTACACAGCCCGGATAACCTACAAGAACCAATGAACTCTGACCGTGAAAGCCTTCGACAATATTTTAATAAGAATAAGAGTTGGTTTTTTATATGTCAACTTTCTCTACCATTTAAGGGAGACTCAGACCTTCCCTTCCCCTCCCCACATCAGACACCCTGTGAGGTAGGTGGGGCTGAGAAAACTCTTAATAGAACTGTAACTTGCCCAAGGTCACCCAGCTGGCTTCGTATGTAGGAGTGGGGAAACAAATCCAATTCACCAGATTAGCCTCCACCACTCATGTGGAGGAGTGGAGAATCAAACCCGTTTTTCCAGTTCAGAGTCCACCGCTCCAAACCACCACTTCGGCACTACATTCATTTACCTTTCTTTTTAGAGTCCACATAGTGTGGCCCCGTGACATTAGACTGGGCCCCACTCCACTGAGATGTCCCAGCATGCACTGGGCTGCCATCCTCATCAGTATCTGTGCTGTGTACTGTGGCAGGAATTCTACCTGTTGAAAAAAGGGATGTTTAGGTGTTCTCATCCTAATTCAGCTCATACATTTTGCAAGAACCTTTCATATTAAATAAATATAAACTTTGGCGCTTTTCACACCCTGTTCAGGAGGCTCAGGATGGGTAGCATCATTTTAAAAGAATGATTAATACCTTTCTGCTTTTCCCCAGCCATGCAAGCAACACAGCAGCTGTATTATGACGTTTATATATATATTTTTACGACGATGATTAAAGTAGCGCAGGATAAAACCTTAAAACAGTATTCCAATGTGTATATACACATGGGACTAACTCTACAGCAGATTTATAAGATTATCTTACATTCTCCCCCAAACAAAAAAACCCCAAACAAAACACACAGCATTACCCTTCACGCCAGACAACAAAGGGCCAATATTCAGTTTCCACTGTGCTCAACTCAAGAACCACCTCCTAGCGTTTGAAGACAGCTCAAGAACAGTCCCAGAAAACTGTAATTCGTGCTATATTTGTAATAGTTTTACATGCTAAATTTATTTAGTTTTTTTTATTTTTGAGTCATGTGATGTTAACACCACAATAAATGGATGTTCTCATGCTTACAATACCAGAAGTGTAAGTTAAAAGAAGGCATGTGAAATGAAGGCATGTGAAAAGGCACAATGTATTTATGGTCTACAATATCCAGCATCTGCTGTAAAAACAAGAAGAAAGGTCCTTGCAAGTTGCACACAGATACCACACGGCTTAGAGGGGGGATGCAAGGTAACCCCCCCCCGTACATTTATGAAAAATGTTGCAAGATGCTACCTTACCTCGATTATCAGAAACTTTCAAGTCTAACTGTTTCATAGAACAGACGCTGTAGCAGTGATCAGAAAATATGCCACTATTGTCTATGTATTTCGGTAAACCTGAAGAATCTAGAAAAAGTTAGGGAGGAAAAAAGGCAAATGTCAGCAAATCTATTTGATGCAAGCACACAAAACTGTTGCTACTTTTTCATGATGCCCTCACCCCCTCCCCAGCCCTTTAAAGGTGTTTTTCCCCCCGGCTTGCTTTGCCTTTCAAGGTACACTATCTAGATTGGCAAGGAAAGTGAGGCAGGATCAGAGAGAAAGGAAAGGAGCAGAGGTGCGACTGTAATTTAACTCCACGGACCACAAAATCTGTTTCTAAAATGGACTACCTGAATAGCGTGAAGGATGCAGAGTCTTTCTTTTCCTCTTCTTTGGATGCTCATTCATTTTGTTTCCGTCTAGAACAGAAAAAAAAGCAGCCCGCAAGTGGCAGGTCAACGCGCCCCAAATCCAAACTGATAACAGCCCTACAGCAGTTTAAAAGTAGGGAGTTAAAAAAACTGTAGAAGTTCTGCAGCCTCCCTCAAAAAGCTACATCTCCCAGTGCTCTTTGGGAAGAAAGAATTATTATTAAACCAGTTTACGTCTGTAACTTTGTGCCCTCACAAAGCATCAACCACAGGAGCATCCATCGGCAAAAGCAGGATGAAAAACAAATATTTTGTTTTGCTCACCTAGGTACCTTTCAGGTGCTGTTTATAGATTTGGCCCTGAAAGAGAGAAAAAATGTAATGTGAACTTCCAACATGTTGTTTCTATGGGATCATTTAGAAATGTCATGTTAGGATGAGAATCACATTTCATTGCGAGCTCCAAGACTGATTGGGAGTATGCCCCTGGCTATGCTGTCTACATAGCATATTCAAAATTATAGTAAGGTCACATGCAGAGGACACCATTCTGGCTACTCCACTGATGAAGATAAGTTTCAGAGGGTAGCCATTTTGATCTGCATTAGAACAGCTAGACTTGGGTCCAGCAGTACTTTAGAGACCAACAAGATTCTCAGGGTATGAGCTTCTGAGAGTCAGAGCTCCCTTGAAGGGAGCTTTCACTCTAAAATGCTTATATTCCAAAAATCTTGTTGGGTCTCTAAGGTGTTCCTAAACTCGAATCTAGCTGTTCCACTCTTGTGGGATTCCCTTTTCATGTAGGTTCGTTAAACCTAAGCGACCCCAAGCTTTTTCTTTCAGCTGGCATTTGGAGGCTGTGCATCCAGAGGTGTGTGTGTTTTAGTTTACCTGCTTTGGAAACACCTTGCCGTTCTTGCATCATCTTTGAGGTAAGAATACAATAAGAACTTGTAAATAAGGAGGTAGGTCTCCACATTTTCTCCGACAGATTAACGGAGCTTTTCTCCTAGGAACCTGACTTCCAGTTCAGCACGTTCCTTCTCCCAGTTCCCCTGCTGTTAGAAGCAGGGCTAGCTCCAAGTTTAACAACTTTTAGGCACCAGATGAAATCTGTCTAGTTTATCTGAGCCTTTGGTGGCTAAATACACTTGCGAGGTTTTGGTACTTCTGCCTTTTATTAGTTTCGTTCTTTTTACTGCTATGCACTGCCCTTTTTAAAATCTATCTAGTACATTTAAGTTGCATATTACTGCAGCAGTCCAATGGGATTTTATATTGTTGTCTTCACGTACTTATATGAGTTTCTGTAGTTAATTAGAAAAACAAGGAAACACATGAAAATCCACTGCCTGTGTATTATTTGCAGGCTGGATTTATTGAGAAAATGCATTTCTACCCATGAAATTAGAACATGAAAAAGAAGCCTGGGCCCTCCAGCTTACCAGGTGCACTCTTCGTTGCCAGAAAGAGGAATAAGAACCACAGGACTGCCAACTACAGCCTTGCCGAGAGCAGAAGCATCTGCAAGATGAATGAAAAAGCAAACGTGGCAGTAACCCAAATATTCAAGACAATGTGGAAAAGATCATGCAAGTCACAAAATATGTATACAGATGTGCACAAACGATTCATTAATAAATTCTGAACAATCTAGCAGATATTGCGATGGTTACTTACCAGCAACCATGAAGAGAAGAAGAAGAGTTGGCTTTTATATGCCAACTTTCTCTACCACTTAAGGAAGAATCAAAAGGGGTTACAATCACCTTCCCTTCCCCTCCCCACAACAGACACCTTGTGAGGTAGGTGGGGCTCAGAGAGTTCAGAGAAAACTGTGACTAGCCCAAGGTCACCCAGCTGGCTTCATGTGTAGGAGTGGGGACTCAAACCCGCTTCTCCAGAGTCCACTGCTCTTAACCACTACAAGAGGACCTACAAGAATTAAGGACTCACTAAGCTGAACTGCACAACCACTGAACACCACACATCCACGCCTCTTCCTGGTTTAAACAGGTATGGCATGCACCTCATTTATACTTTATTCAGCGACCATAATGACTGGGAAAATTAAACAGGTGTTCAAGGGCACCTTTATGACGAACAAAATTTATTCCAGCATCTACTTTTGTGAGTCAGAGCTCACTCTATCAGATACTCTATCAGATACTAGGATGTGCTTGCCCTGAAATAAAAACTGAGCTTCAGATGCACGTGTCAAGATACCAGATGCTGTGTTGAGGGTGACACAGGCATACATTGACAGAGAGCAAGCATGGGTTTTATATACACACTTTAAAAAAAGGTTATAAAACAGTATGAGTTTCTCAGGAGCTGAATCAACATTGCTAGGAGCCAGAAGGTAGACAATAATCAGGGATGGTTGGGAGCTCATTGGGGAAACAAACAGAACAATAGCAGAGCGCAAAAATTCTGTTCAAATTAAGGAGGGTCAAATTAAGGTTCTCTTGCAGAAGGTAGGTTCTGTTCCATTAGGCAGGCATTTTATAAAGAACATCTCTGGTTTAAGTCTTACCTCTAATTCACTTAGGTGAATTAGCTTTTAAGGTAAGCCAGATCATACACGCAACTTATTTGATAACAAGGGGATAGTACCATATAATTAAAATTACTCTGAAAAGGATAACAATAATGTAAGCGAAGTGCTTTGATCATTCTAAAAGCTCTGTAAACTAACTACAAAATAACTATACAAAATTATTACTAACCCCACATCAGAAAAAGCTTATTCAGCATTTTTCTTTTAAATATAAAGGCAGTCATACTGTCTTATTACGTGGCTTATACAGTAATTAAGATGTGACTTCAGAGCCAGTGACCATGTTTTGACTTCGCTAGCATGGCTGGTGAGGAACGCTTCCAAGTATCACTGTCCGTTTCCAAGCGATATTGAAATAATGATTTGTGGAGGTAATCAAGATTTTCAAATCACAAACCTTGCTCATGACTGAAACAAGTCCCAAATAGCATTATTTTTACACTCATGCTTTTTTAATATGGAAAATATTTTAAATCTGATATTTTTACACCTCTTAAGCCAATACTCTGTCTGGAGTTATATTCATTTTGAAATTTCTGTATCACTTCACCATCTGATATGCTCTGAACTCTGCACATAATAAGGTTTGTGTAAGCCAGAAAGCAACAGAAGGAGGTTACCCCAGGGAGAATAAATCCAGGCAGCTGTAGTTTCAGGGAAAGAATTTCAGCACAACCTCACAATCCAGGTATGCAAGTGTTTCAGCCTGTGCCAGTTCGCCATCAATCCACAATGCCGACACTGATCAGTAGTGGACTATCAAAGTGAGTCAGGAGACAAGGGCAGTTTGAACAGCTTTTCATGGTCAGCAGGGACCATCCCAGGAGAAAGAACGCGTTAGTCTTAGAAGCATCTCAGGGAATAGGTCAATGTGCCCTTCGGCTGCTTTTGGACACAGGGTCCTTTACCAAGTTCCAACTATCCCAGATGATACTGCACACCATTCCTGCTAAAATGACTGACATTTGGGTGACCGGAACAATTTCTGGCAGGCCTCCTCAGTGCATTGCCTCTGGGGAACTCAGAAATGACTGGAGTCGGCCAAAGAAGATTCACTGGAAAGGATGTGATGAATTCTGGAGCAGTTTGTTTATGCCTCCTTCCTGACACAACGGTTCTCTGTGTTGGCTGGTTGCCCAGAAATGGGTGAAGGAGAGTGTTTCTCAAGGCACCACTGGTCACCAAGTTCAGGCACAGGGCTTGCAGGGGGAGTTACAGACATGTTCTCTGCAATCCTTCACGTGCAAAATTTCCCACACTTCTTGAGAAGCTCAGATTATAGATATTATATGAAAGCAAGTTTAATGCTCACAGCTGAGAAGAGAATTTTAGGTGGGATTGGAAAGTGGCTGTGGCATTCAGAAGCCAAACCTTTGTGTGCCGTGAGGACACCCATCCCCTTCAGATCAGTCTGTAAACAACGATTAGAACTAATTAACCCTCACCTTATGTCTTTAAAAGACTCATCATGTGATGGCATCAAATTTTTACAAGCGGATAGGATACCTTCTGTGTCCGAACATGTGGCAGAATTCTTGGCGATTGTTATATAAAAAAAAAGGGTAAAGAAACAAACAAATAATACAATCAACCGAGGCAATCTATAGATACTGGGAAAGAATACATAGATGGGTGCTGGTGACAGCTGTGCTGGACATTAAGTGTTGATTTTTTCCACTTGTTGCTCGGGAGAACGTATTATTATAGCATCTAACGCCGATGAGTTTTAAATTGATGGTTAAGTTTTAGTTATACTGTTGAATTGTGAGTATGGAGATTCATGCATTTTTGTGACTACTATTTTATTATCATGCCATTAAAGGTGACTGAATTTTATTAACCTATTTCCTTTACTGCGTATCTGTGGTATCCTTGACACGTTTGTAACAGCCTATGGCTAAATGCAAATAAACTATTCATAATAAGGAAAAGAAGTCCTCGGTTCTGAAAAAGATGCTAAAGCCTCAGCTAAAGATGGAAATATTGGGGGGGGGGAGAAGAGGAAGAAAAGGGGCAGATGCGCCTGCTTTCAAAGGGTCTTTATAACATGCACAGGCGAGATGAAGACGTTGGGGAAAGATTTAAAAAAAAAAACCCAGATTGCCCCATGGCCGAGAGGGATGGACACAAAATCACAAACGGTTGGAAGAGACCACAAGGGCCATCCAGTCCAACCCCCTGCCATGCAGGATCCCACAATCAAAGATCCATCCATCCATCCACGCTTCCCTTACGCGCCCCCTCCTCTCAAGGATCCCCTTGAACGACAAGTAAAATCCTGCCCCGTTTCTTAGCCATGCATGGACTTGATGGGCCTGGGTCTGACCCAGCATGCCTTTTTTATGTGCAACACCCCCCCACACACCCCAATTGCAGCCAATTGCAGAATTCTCGCTCCTTCTCCAATGAGGGTTTCAATGGGGAAGGCATAGGATCATAGGATCATAATGATGCATAGGATCCTAATAAATCACCATCCCGCAATCTTCTCACTCTTTCTCCAATGAGGGTTTCAATGGGGAAGGCATAGGATCATAGGATCATAATGATGCATAGGATCCTAATAAATCACCATCCCGCAATCTTCTCGCTCTTTCTCCAATGAGGGTTTCAATGGGGAAGGCATAGGATCATAGGATCATTATGATGCATAGGATCCTAACAAATCACCATCCCGCAATCTTCTCGCTCTTTCTCCAATGAGGGCTTCAATGGGGAAGGCATAGGATCATAATGATGCATAGGATCCTAATAAATCACCATCCCGCAATCTTCTCGCTCTTTCTCCAATGAGGGTTTCAATGGGGAAGGCATAGGATCATAGGATCATAATGATGCATAGGATCATATGATGCATAGGATCCTAATAAATCACCATCCCGCAATCTTCTCGCTCTTTCTCCAATGAGGGCTTCAATGGGGAAGGCATAGGATCATAGGATCATAATGATGCATAGGATCATATGATGCATAGGATCCTAATAAATCACCATCCCGCAATCTTCTCGCTCTTTCTCCAATGAGGGTTTCATTGGGGAAGGCATAGGATCATAATGATGCATAGGATCATATGATGCATAGGATCCTAATAAATCACCATCCCGCAATCTTCTCGCTCTTTCTCCAATGAGGGTTTCATTGGGGAAGGCATAGGATCATAGGATCATAATGATGCATAGGATCATATGATGCATAGGATCCTAATAAATCACCATCCCGCAATCTTCTCGCTCTTTCTCCAATGAGGGTTTCATTGGGGAAGGCATAGGATCATAGGATCATAATGATGCATAGGATCATATGATGCATAGGATCCTAATAAATCACCATCCCGCAATCTTCTCGCTCTTTCTCCAATGAGGGTTTCAATGGGGAAGGCATAGGATCATAATGATGCATAGGATCCTATGATGCATAGGATCCTAATAAATCACCATCCCGCAATCTTCTCGCTCTTTCTCCAATGAGGGTTTCAATGGGGAAGGCATAGGATCATAGGATCATAATGATGCATAGGATCATATGATGCATAGGATCCTAATAAATCACCATCCCGCAATCTTCTCGCTCTTTCTCCAATGAGGGTTTCAATGGGGAAGGCATAGGATCATAGGATCATAATGATGCATAGGATCATATGATGCATAGGATCCTAATAAATCACCATACGGCAATCTTCTCGCTCTTTCTCCAATGAGGGTTTCAGTGGGGAAGGCATAGGATCATAGGATCATAATGATGCATAGGATCATATGATGCATAGGATACATAGGATGCATGCTGGCTCGGGAATCCAGCAAGGCGCCTTCCCCACTGAAACCCTCACTGGAGAAAGAGCAGGAAGATTGCGGGATGGTGATTTATTAGGATCAATAACGGCGTCCTAATAACGACCAATCGCTATCCCTGCTATTAGTGGAGCGGGGTGGCGGGGATCGAGTCGGCCTGCAGCCTCCCTTCCCCGGTTTAGATCCAGCAGGAAAGGTGAATGTCCGGCGAGACCCGTTGTGCGGCCATCCACGGGGAAAGGAGATATGGGGGGGGGGAGAGAGAGAAGAGGCCGCTTTCGGCACAGAACAGCAGCCCGAAGGGGGGGAGGAGGAAAACAAATGCTAATAAGGGACCGAGAAGATTTTGCCGCTTGAGGGAGGAAAGCGGCGCCCCTCCCCCCCCCACTCCTCACGCGCGGCCGCGGGACTCACCTCGCGCGGCCTCGCACGCCGCACCAGGCCTCAGGCGGAGAGGCCGGGCCGATCGACTGGGGGGCGGCGCCGCGTCCCCCGCCCTGCCCTGCCGGAGGAGGAGGAGGAGCCCCGGCGCGCCCCCTGCCGGCCGCCGAGGAGAAGCGGCCGGGCCTTTGGGGGTGGGGGTGGGGGTGGTGGGATGCGGCGCGCGGGAAAAGCCGTTGGGCGGAGAAACGGAAAGGGCGCGCGAGGAAGAGGGGCGGGGGTTGCCAGCTTTGGGTTGGGAGACGCCGGGAGGATTGAGGGCGGGGTGGCGTCTGAGGAGAACGCCAGGAAGGCCCTGCTGGATCAGGCCAAGGCCCATCAAGGCCAGCAGTCCGTTCACACAGTGGCCAACCAGGGGCCTCTAGGAAGGCCCACAAACGACGGCAGCAGCACCGTCCTGCCTGGGCTCCACAGCACCTAATACAATAGGCTTGCTCCTCTGATCCTGGAGAGAATAGGCATGCATCATGATTAGGATCCATTTGGACTAGTAGCTTTGGGATAGCCCTCTCCTCCCATGTCCACATATTGCTAACGGTCAACATATGGGCATAAAGGCCCTGCTGGATCAGGCCAAGGCCCATCAAGTCCAGCAGTCTGTTCACACAGTGGGCTCTAGGAATCCCCACAAACAAGACGGCGGCAGCAGCATTGTCCTGCCTGTGTTCCACAGCACCTAATATATTCGGCATGCTCCTCTGATCCTGGAGAGAATAGGCATGCATCATGACTAGGATCCATTCGGACTAGTAACCATGAATACCCCTTCCTCCATGACCATGACCACTTTTTGTTCCTGGCCCGCACAGAGGTTTGGATGGGCTTCTCTGTGCACAACAGCCTTTGTGCGCTCTGCTAATTTAATAGGGATTTGGGCATGACAAAGCCCTCACAAGCCAACACCCTCTCCTCCATGAACTCCACCCACTCCCCTCTTTTAAAGCCTTAAGAACATAAGAAAGGCCCTGCTGGATCAGGCCAAGGCCCATCAAGTCCAGCAGTCTGTTCACACAGTGGCCATCCAGGTGCCTCTAGGAAGCCCCACAAACAAGACGACTGCAGCAGCACCGTCCTGCCTGTGTTCCACAGCACCTAATAGAACAGGCATGCTCCTCTGATACTAGAGAGAATAGGTGTGCATCATGACTAGTAGCCATGGATAGCCCTCTGTTGGAAGTGAAGGACTTTGCGCTGTCTCTTAACCTCAGACTCCAGAGGGGGACAAGACTAGTGAGGGGACGAGACACTGGGGCATCCTTTCTCTCCTGTTCTGACCTATCCCTTTTATTGCTACTCTTAGGGCAACTTCCTTCTTTCCTGCTTCTTCCTCACCTCCTCACACACACACACAGGCACCTCTTCTCCATCTTGCCACCATAAGGGAAAGACGCATATCCTGGATCTCTCTCCATCCTAGTTAGTTAGAATAGATAGGCAACTATACTTTATCCTATTCAGAAAGGGATTTCCTACAATAAATAAAGTATATTGGTTAAATAGACAAAAAGGCTCCTAGCAATTTTGTTCCTGGTACACACAGAGGTTTGGATGGGCTTCTCTGTGCACAACAGCCTTTGTGCACTCTGCTAATTTAATAGGGATTTGGGCATGACACAGCCCTCCATGAACTCCATCCACTCCCCTCTTTTAAAGCCTTAAGAACATAAGAAAGGCCATGCTGGATCAGGGCAAAGCCCGTCAAGTCCATCAGTCCGTTCACACAGTGGCCAACCAGGTGCCTCTAGGAAGCCCACAAAAAAGACCGCAACAACCATTCACAACTGGGTTGGCTTGTCCACTCAGGGAAATCCATTACCCTGCCTGTGTTCCACAGCTAGGGTCGCCAACCTCCAGGTAGTAGCTGGAGATCTCCCGCTATTACAACTGATCTCCAGCTGATAGAGATCAGTTCACCTGGAGAAAATGGCCGCTTTGGCAATTGGACTCTATGGTATTGAAGTCCCTCCCCTCTTCAAACCCCACCCTCCTTAGGCTCCACCCGCAAAAACTTCCCGCAGGTTGCAAAGAGGGACCTGGCATCCCTAGTTAAGGCAGAGACATGATAGAGATCTATAAAATTATGCATGGTATGGAGAGAGTAGACAGGGAGAAGCTTTTCTCCCTCTCTCATAATACTAGAAGGTGGGGACATCTGCTGAAGCTGGAGGGTAAGAGATTCAAATACAGATAAAAGGAAGTATTTCTTCACACAACACATAGTTGAATTGTGGAACTCCCTGCCCCAGGATGTGGTGATGGCTGCCAACATGGAAGGCTTCAAGAGGGGAGTGGACATGTTCATGGAGGAGAGGGCTAATCATGGCTAAAAGTAAAAATAGATACTAGTCATGATGCATACCTAATCTCCCCAGGATCAGAAGAGCATGCCTGTTATCTTGCAGCAGCATGCCTGCTGGGGAACACAGGCAGGATAATGCTTCTGCAGCCGTCTTGTTTGTGGGCTTCCTAGAGGCACCAGGTTGGCCACTGTGTGAGCAGACTGCTGGATTTGATGGGCCTTGGTCTGGTCCTGCACAGCTTTTCTTATGTTCTTAATTGCCAAAGCGGCAGTTAACCTTGCTCAGGTATTGCAAACTGAGGACCGTGGCTTCCTTTATAGAGTCAATCCATCTCTTGTTGGGTCTTCCTCTTTTCCTGCTGCCCTCAACTTTTCCTAGCATGGTTGTCTTTTCTAGTGACTCTTGCCTTCTCATAATGTGACCACACTCCGATAGTTTCAGTTCAGTCATTTTAGCTTCTAGGGACAGTTCAGACTTGATTTGATCTAGAACCCACTTATTTGGATTGGTGATAGGACCATATAATGCCCAACGCAGGTAGTGGGATGAGTATTTAAGTGTGGTTGGTTATGCGTGGCTGGTTTGTCTTATGAGTCTCCCATGAATGTCCCAATTCTCTGCGGGGATTATACATTATGTTCCCCTCCCTCGGGGCTCAGCTTGCTCCTGTTCCACAATTTCCCTGGGTTTTCCAATCCCTGTTTTATCCCGAAAATAAGTTTTCTTCCAAGCTTATCTTGGATGTGAGTAGGTGCATAGTTTGGCCGCCGGTTGATCTTCCCACGTCCCGACATGCCCCCATTCTCCAACTCCTCCTTCAGCCAGCCTTCAGCCATCCCCTCCGTAATGCCCCAGGAAGCCATATCGGAGATGGAGGCGGACATGGTAAGCTCCTTCTCTGTGCCCCCTCATTGTGTTCTTTTTGTCTTCTGCTGCTGTGATGGAATACTGATATATCGTATCATCTCTGTGTTAAGTGCCGTCAAGTCGCTTCTGACTCATGGTGACCCTACGAATGAAGGTCCTCCAAAACGTCCTATCTTTGACAGCCTTGTTCAGATCTTGCAAATTGAGGGCTGTGGCTTCCTTTATTGAGTCCATCCATCTCTTGTTGTCATATCATAAACTAAAAAAGATGTTTAGGCAAAGTGAATCTGAATATTGGGAGAGGGCATGTCACTGTAATAGAACCTCAACAGGGGTAAATGCATGCAAAGGTTAATTTGAAACATCAACAAATGGCAAAACCGTATCACTTTTCTATAAAATGTGACCCAGTGCCACCATTTGTCATAAGGATGCTGTATTTGACTTGAGAAATGTCTTCTGCTTACAAACAGGACCCAGATGCGAGGTCACCCAGAGTCAAAGTCAACATGTGTTAATTGAGTCAAGTCAATGCATATTGTGACATAAGGGAGCATGTGGGACTAAGCAACAAGAAGTCAGTCAGAGGAGGATCAGGGGAAATGTTAAGGGGGAAGAAAGAGCCTAAGGGCAATGGAGCAAGAGGGAGGAATCCAAGAGGAGGTCCCAGAGTCAGATGGTGAGGAGAACATCCAGAAGCTGAATGGAACACTTTGGGAACACGCCACAGAGCTGGAGGAAAGAGACCAGGAGGATATCGTAGAGCAAGCAGAAAGACCACAGGAAGAAACCATAGATGGAGGAATTCAGCAGGAAATCTCAGTGGAGATGGGAAGAGACCATGAGTTTGTTGTGGGGGTGGCTGGAGGAGCCAGGCCAAAGATCAAGGAGCAATTCCAAGCAGCACAGGAAGATGTTCTGGAGCAGGCCACAGAAGCCCTGATCAGGAATTCTGAGCATGTCACAGCAAGCCATCAAAGGGTGTTCAAAGGGTGGGCTTCAGGAACCCAAAAGAAGATTCTGAGGCAGGTTGGAAGATCCTGGGAGGAGATTACAGAACAAGTTGGGAGAACTCACGGGACGCTGACAGATCAAGACAGTGAAGGCCAAGAAGCAGGCCTCAAACTAGTCAGAGACCTGTTGGCAGTGGTTTCTAGCTCTGAGCTTCCTCATGAGGAAAAGCTGGAGCTGGAGTTTGTGACCCTTCAGTTTATGATGGGGGGAAACGTGCACTTGTTTGGGGAACTGCAAAGCCAGGCGGTGGTGGAGGAGTTCCGCCAAGAAGTGTTTGCCAGATTCCCCATCCCGGCTTTTCACGTGACTAGCTCGGTGATCTGCTGTGATCAAGCCAGTAGTCAGAGGCCTGAGAGGCCCCAACCAGCTCACGAAAATGGCTGCTCCAGGCAACAGGAAAGAATCTATTCCCAGCTGATCTTCTTCCTGTGCAGAGCCCCTTTCTTAAAGTCTTGGGACCAACTGGATCGACTCTCCGAAATGCTACACAAGCTGAGGAACTGTATCTACTACACCCCAGTGGCCCTGGTTGGGGTTATTGTACAGGTGGATCCGGACCCGTGCCTTGACCCGGAACAGGAGGCCCGGGCGAGGCGTTGGCTGAGGTGTTTGCTAGACGGGTGGTTCTTAGTGTTAGATCAAGATGTGACCGAGCCGGACGTTCAGGTTCAGGTAGCCGTCTATCAGTCAGGCCAGCCTGAGAGGGCTCTAGAGGTCAAGAGGGCAGCATGCCAGGCCATACGAGCAGCTCTGAAGTTCTGAATGGGCACTGTTGAGGACCACTCTGTGATCACATCAGGTAAACTTTTAAGGACGTGGAACATCATCGGCTAGTAGAACTAGGGGGAGGATGGATGTGAGGGAAGAGGTGCAAAGAACAAAGCAAAATTCTAACACAAGCTCTTTCCAGATGTGATTTTAACATCCTATCCCCCAACTTTTAATTTCCACACAATAGCCTGTGTCCTACCGCTCCACTAAGGCTTCCTCCAGCCTAAGGAGACTTCTTTCAGCTTAAGTGGCTCTTCCTCTAATGACACGCAAGTCTAAAGACAGTCTATATCAGCGTTTCTCAACCTTTTTACCCTTGCAGAACCCTTGAAATAATATTCATGTCTCAGGGAAACCCTACATATGATTTGCATATTCATCACTATTTCCCAACAAGAGATGGATTGACTCAATAAAGGAAGCCACAGCCTTCAATTTGCAAGATCTGAGCAAGGCTGTCAAAGATAGGACATTTTGGAGGACTTTCATTCATAGGGTCGCCATGTGTCGGAAGCGACTTGACGGCACTTAACACACACACACACATGCGCGCGCACACACACAATTTCTTGTGGAACCCTGGTTGAGAAATTCTGGTCTAGATACATACCACTGTACAGGTGTGCATGGCTCATGGTGGTAGTGGGGTTCTATGCAATCAAGAATCTTGGGAAACTAGGGCTCCTGATTGTGGGGAGAGTTCTCTAAAAGGATACAACTGTACTCATGTAAATGCCTGTTTAGACTTTCAAACCAAAATATGGTAAGTGAAAGGCGGGAAGGTTCACACAGTCCCTTGGTTCCACATATTGAAATAATGTTTGAAGATCCCCGTGCAATGGTGGGTATTGTGAAAACTATAGGACAGAGGCACAAACGTCACTCCACTCCTTAATCACACCACAAAAAAAAAATAAGGCTTGGCTCCAGTTTCCCAAAAGGAGTTCGTTAGAAACTAAATTAGACAGTCTTTGCTAGGATATTCATTTGATGACTGCCCATGAGGATACCACCCTTTCCCCCCTTTCAGCTATACACTGCTGGTTCCAAACCTATGGGGGAGAGAAGACCAAGAGTCCTGTAGCACCTTAAAGACTAACAAAATTTCTGGCAGGGTATGAGCTTTCGTGAGCCATAGCTCACTTCTTCAGATACAGCGTTTAAGCCTTTTAATTGGGCATGGTAAAGACTAGCTAATACCAAAGGGGGAATACACATTCATAAGAAATATGCTGTGTGTTAGTCAGACTAGCATCTGGGAAACCCAGGTTTCTCGGGTGACCTTGGCGCCGTCACTCTCTCAGTAGGTTGTAAGGATAAAATAGAGGGGAGAAGCCATTCCCCAAAACCATTTGCGGGAGAAAACGGGGTATAAATATCCATGGCAGAGAGGGGTATTCATGGCTACTAGTAAAAATGGATACTAGTCATGATGCATACCTATTCTCTCCAGGATCAGAGGAGCATGCCTGTTATCTTAGGTGCTCTGGAACACAGGCAGGATAATGCTGCTGCAGTGGTCTTGTTTGTGGGCTTCCTAGAGGCACCTGGTTGCCCGCTGTGGGAACAGACTGCTGCACTCGATGGACCTTGGTCTGATCCAGCATGGCCTTTCTTATGTTCTTAAATAAATAATTTTGCAGTGACTTTACAACATCACAAGTGAACATGTTCCAACAGGCATATAGTTGAGGGCAGGAATAGCATACAGCAAATTTATCGGCCGACCTGCACCTTGCAGCCCCCCCCTTTATTTCGCACTATGTACACTGTTGTTTTTGCGCCATCTATTGTACTGTTTTAATTTACTTTTAATCCATGTATTCAGGGTATTTTAAATTGTTGTTACCCGCTCTGAGCCCTGCTGTGCAGGGAGGGGGCAGGACTATAAATAGAAGCGTAAATAAAATAAAAAATAATTGGATTCAGCATCCTTCATAGACATGCACCAAAAGGAACCCTCCCTCTATATTCTTGAATTAACATCTTCAGGAGTATAGCAATATGTGCACAAAGGTGTTAAGATATAATTCATTTTGGAGTCTCTTGAGTACGCACACCAAGAAGTACATGCTGAATTAAAAGAGTGACCAAATTCAGAACTAATTCAGTTCAGGCAGAACCCATGCAGTGTGAGCACAACATTTCATTGGGGTGCGCATATTCTGCTGATTTCACCCACTTAGTGTAGTTTTTCAAACATTGTCCTATTGCAGCAGGAATGTTTAAACCAGGCCCCGCTCTCATATCTTCTGAATGCGAATAGTTTATTTCACTCTACTCAAGTTTAACCATTCCCATCTTTTCCCATGCCCAGTCAGGGTACCTGGGACAGTTTCTCCTCTATTTCTCAGGCTGCCTTCTCTTGCTCCTGTAAACCACTGCTCTCAAGACCCCATTCTTCGCCTGCCTTGAGCCCATTGGCTCCTCATTATCCACTTGTCCTTTGGCCACAACTTTCTTCTCCCTTTTTTATGATGGCTGTCGCCACCCTCTCCTCCACCCTGTCTGTTGTTTCTTGTGGTTTGAACACCTTCTAACATCCACTTGGTTTAGTGATAACTAAACACTGTGGGCTGGATCCAAAGGTAATTCTTTTGACAGATGAATCATTTAGTAATACCTGAACACTGTGGGGTTGGATCCAAAGGTATCCTGTTGAAAGATGAATCATTTAGTAGTACCTGAACACTGTGGGGTTGGATCCAAAGGTATCCTGTTGACAGATAAATCTTTCATTCACGGAAGGATTTTCCTACCATCTTCTTGCAACTCATTCTTCTGTCAGTGGAAGGTATGTTGGTGAACCTCCAGATGGGCCTTGGGTTCTCCCGAAATTACAACTGATCTCCAGACAACAGAGATCAGTTCCCTGGGAGAAAATGGAATGGGGACTCCATGACATATCTCTGCTAAGCAGCTTCTCTAGGCACCGCCTCCAAAACTCAAGAGTTTCCCAAGCTAGAGTTGGTAGCCATAGTGGAAGGGCACCTTTGGATCCAGTCATGACATACATGGAAGTTTAGAGCCAAAGTTCAGCAGAGGTGGGCATTGCTATACAAGACGCAACAGTTTTCATGCCATGGATTTGCTGTTATAAAACGAGTCAACAATCACCTGCTTTAAATAGTATCTTGCTTTTCTTTACAGCTCCAGTAACACTCAAGATCTCATTCGGCACTGGAACATCATTTAAAATTCAGATTATTCCCTCCTCATTGTGTGTGTGCATTCCTTTGAATTTCAGAATGATTTACATCAGTCATGTAAGTTACCTGATCACCCCAATCAATGAATAAGCTTAACCTGGGCAACAACATGACTTGATAAATTGCTGACATTCTAGGGTTGTTTTTTTAAAGGCCATCCTTCATTGCAAAGTGGAGGGGCCGTGGCTCAGTGGTAGAGCATCTGCCTGGCATGCAGAAGGTCCCAGGTTCAATTCCCGGCATCTCCAGTTAAAGGGATTAGGCAAGTAGGTGATGTGAAAGACCCCTGCCTGAGACCCTGGAGACCTGCTGCCAGTCTGAGTAGACAATACTGACTTTGATGGATCAAGGGTCTGATTCAGTATAAGGCAGCTTCTTGTGTTCAAGTAAACTTTTAAAAATGTGACTGATGTCTCCAAATCAAAACAGAAGGGCAATTAGCCTAGAGGTAAATATCGGATTAGTTATTTATGTCATTTTGTCCCAAGGGTTTGGAACATCTTTTTCTCAAGTGCCAAGCCTTCTGCCCCTCAAAAGATCTCTGGCATTTGTTGGGGCAAGTACTGCAGAGTAGAGTAGGAAGACAGGTCTCCTGCTGATGTCAGCCTCAACAATCAATATCTTATTACCTACAACAAGGGATACAATATACAACTTAGATATACAGTTTACATATTCTAAACAACACATGAACACATGAAGCTGCCTTATACTGAATCAGACCCTTGTTCCATCAAAGGCAGTCTTGTCTACTCAGACCAGCAGTGGCTCTCCAGGGTCTCAAGCAGGGGCCTTTCACATCACCTACCTGCCTAGTCCCTTTAACTGGAGATACTGGGGATTGAACCTGGGACCTTCTGCATGCCAAGCAAAGGCTCTACCACCGAGCCACGGCCCCACCTAGTAGAACTGGGAGCCATCTCTAATTCTTAATTGGGTCAAGGCAACGTCTAGCCTGTACTTCCTAAGGTTGCACATTTGACCATAATGAGTAATAAAAAAATCAGTTTGATATCAAGGAATATCAAGGAATATGTATTCTTGCTCAGGCCATCACCATAGCCCTTGCTGTTTAGACTCGATGATCATCAGATGGGACAAGTGCACATCCAGCGCAAGTCTGTATCTCCCTTCCCGTCGAAAGATATGGACGGGCAGACACATTTTCCCCGCAGAATTACATTTTCCTCCTCTGGCTTTGTAATTGTTTTGGCTTGTCAGTAATCTCATCTTTAGCCGAGACATTTGAGAGGCCCGGCATTAGCAGAAGTGTTCTTGAACAACTCATGGGGGAATGTCATCTGATAAAAGGAGGTTTCCTTTGAGGGCGCCGAAATAACAGACCGTACTTTCTGGTGGCCACGGATCACATTGCAGGTGGTTAGGTGCAGCTTTAGAAAAAGACAAGCTCGCAAGTCTTAGGGAAATGAATGCCTCCACTCACTGATCGGTACGTGCGTTCACTGTACCTTGCAGACAGGGACCCTGTGGCATTCTTACACATCCATTACAGTCCCATGTCTTCTCTCAATACCACAGCAGGAAGCTGATGAAGATCCACATTGCTGGCATGCTCCTGACTGATGTAAGATCGAATTGCACAGTGTAAATAGCCAGCTGCCATAGTTTAGGTAAAGCTGAATGCAATTATTAGAATGTTTGTGGGCATCCCTCTGGACAAGAATGCCCTGGCTAAAATTAAGGAAATTGTATGGAGTCTCAACAACTAGAACATCTCCAAAGTCTTTGCACCGAAGCAGGGCTCTCAACTGCTACATACACCTCCCTCAACTGCTACATACACCTTTACTATCACTTTGATACTATTGCGGTTATGTTTGGAAGGTCTAATCTATTCCTACATCGAGTCTTTAAGAAGCTTCACAAAGAGCAACTGGTAAGCTTTTTTTGTGTTTAGGATGTACCATAGCTCTCTATGGTACTCTTGAAATTAAAAATAGGAACATTTCAGTCAACCTATTTCTAGTCCATTTGCAAGGGGGGGAAAAGGTTAACCATGACGTGACTTTGCTTGACGGCTGAACTCAACATCACGGAACATCCTTCATTTATATGGCCAGTTATTTTCTTAGAAGTATAATCAGGATTTTACCTCTGAGCTCATTTTGAGTTTTATGGACTTTTTGATTTTTAAATGTAGCTATAAATGTTGAATTAAGCCATCAGATCCCCCCCTGCCATACAATTACACATTTCATGATTCATGCTTTATCTTTGGAAGCAAAGCACTCAATTATGCCATGAAGACTGCAATTCCCTTTTTCGGATTGTAAATTTCCCAACAGGCATATGAAGTCTGAGCTTCTTAGCATAGTCATTAGCATGTCGCATTAGCATGACCTAGTGTGAAGAATCATTTCCTAAAATCCTGCCTAGATTTTTTCTGCTCACCACGTTTTGGAACCTCAGCTTTGAGCTATGATTCAGTACTGAAATTGTTGGTAATCTTGCAGAGACTCCCGAAGATTTACTTTTTTAAAAGTGGATTTCCATTTAAATAGTAAAGGCTGCAGATCTATTACAATGGAAGATAAAAGATGATCTAGCACTTAGAAGCTCTAGTACTTAGAAGCTCATGCTGTTAGTATCTCAGGGCACATTGAATACTACTGATCTTCCTGATTTTAGGATTTGTTAGGCTGTTTTGTAGAACTTTGCACTTAGTACAATGTATAGCAGGCTGAACAACTGGGATTCAAGGACCTACCCAAGACTATTCAATGAGTTGCTGGGTACTCTGGTGTCTACCAAATCAATATCTTTTTTTAAAAAACAATTTTTTTATTTTTTGGATACAAAAGAAGAAAAAGGAAAAAAGGAAAAGGGTAATGGGAAGATAATACAATACATCGTGATCCCTGCAACCCACCTCCAATTTTTAAACCATATACTACTACTTGTACATTTGATGTTTCTAGATTTTTATTCTAAAATATTAACTATCTCAAAATAATCAAATATTCATTATGCAACATTGTATTTTATACCATTCTAAAACATTTTAATATGAATCAAATGCAACTATATATATCTAAATCTTGTATTATGACCCCAGTGTTACATTACTTATGTGTTCATCGATATTTGTCATAAACTAACCGCCATTTCTGTTGGTGCTCTTCAATTTGTTTCCCTTGCAACTGATTCGTGAGTCTTGCCATTGTGGCGTATGCCATCATTTTTATAATCCGTTCTGTTAGTTTTGGTGTTTCTTTCTCTTTCCAATGTCTTGCATATGAAACTCTCGCTGCCGTAACCGCGTATTGAAATACTTCCTTTTGTACACCCTGTAATTGGGTCAGAACTATCCCTATAGGAGTATAAATTTCGGGATTAGTTCAGAGTCCACCTGAAGAATTTCCATAATCTCTGTGTATTTGCTTCCAATATTTCTGAGCCTTTTTGCATGACCACCATTGGTGATAAAATGTTCCTTCTGTTTCTGAACACTTGCAACAATTTGCCTGATTGGATCTGTACATCTTTTGCAAGTCTTTGGGTGCAAAATACCATGTTAAAACATGTTGTACCAATTTTCTCGGACATCTTGAGATCTTGAAAATTTAATTCCGGATTTCCACATCTTCGCCCATTCATGCATTGGAATCATTTTGCCAAAATTTTGCATCCATTTTATCAATCATGCCTTTAATTGTTCCTCAGCAGTCTCCATAGCCAACAATATCTTGTAGATCTTGGAAAGTAGATGGTCTTGGGATTTCTTTATCATCTGTACAAAATTCATTGGTTTGTCTGATGTTTGAAAGTCAGTTTTTAGTCCATGAATAATTTGGTGATACGCAAACCATGTTATTCTGATATTTTCTTCTTTTAACTCATCAAGTGATTTGATCTGGCCATTTAAAAAAATTAAATCACCGTAGGTCAGAAAGTCATTATCTTTCCTGCTCCCAAAGTCCATATATGCTTCCGTTGGCAACATAATACTAGACACATGCGGGCTGAGCAAGTATTTTAAAGAGTTCCAAGTTTTGATCAGGTGGAAGGTAATGGAGTCTCGATATTGAAACTTAGGCATTGTCTTTGGGGTTTTTGACCAGAGCCAATAATGAAAGCCTTTGTCTAATGTAGCCTTTTCCAGCCTAATTTTCCGATCTTCTGGGTTTAGAATCCAACCTGTAATGTCCACCAATGCTGCTGCTTGATAGTATACAAGCAGATTTGGTACTGAAAGTCCTTCTCTCTCTTTGGCATCTTGTAACACCCCAAATCTGACTCTCCATTTCTTGCCTCTGCAAATGAATTTATTGATTCTTTGCCATTTGTTGATTTCTCAAATCAATTTCTCCAGTGTTTCAGTTCATCTAAGTAAGCTCAAACCCCTTAATAGCTGACAGATTTCCAAAACTGGATTTTATTGCTGTACTTGATGCAATCCCTGATACACTTTGTCATCTCAGATTGCTATTCTAAAGTTATTGTTCATAAAGTGTCTGCACTATTTACCAACGGCCCTGACCTGGATGTTCCAGGCTAGCCCGATCTCGTCCATTCTCAGAAGCTAAGCAGGCTAAGTCCTGATTAGTACTTGGAAGGGAGACTACCAAGGAAGTCCAGGGTTGCTATGAAGAGGCAGGCAATTGGCAGATGACCTCTGCACTCTTCGGGGTTTCTGTAAGTTGGTTGCGACTTGCCGGCTCTTTGCACCACTATTTATGAACTGGTTTCCAAGAACGAGACGAGGTGTTGGTTTTGACCTTTAAAGCACTAAATGGTCTGGACCCTGGTTATTTACAGGATTATCCCCTGCTACGTATCACTTAGCCTCATCCCATAGCCTAAAATTACTGCATGAAGCCCCATCAAAGGTATGGCCCAGAGTGACAAGATCTTGTGTTCCCTACTGTTTTTCAAGAGCCAGGCATTGCCAGGTGACCCAGAGTTGAAGAGCGCATTTCAGATAGTTTAGGAAGTTTTATCTTAGAAGATTATTTCTTGTCATTCATATCCACTCTCCACCAGCTTTATAATGGTAAGGGAAGTCTGAAGAGATGCTATACTGTGTTTGAATTTGCCACGTGCTAAAACGAGTACCCTTGCATTCCATAACAAGATCAAAAGATCGAACCACCAATTCCTTGCTTTACTTGGACCTAAGAGCATAGAACCATTGGCCGCACAGAAGGAAAGAAAATAAAACTGACACATTAAAATTAGACTTAAACAGACCCCATCTGATACATATTTTTTAATGTGCGATTCTTCATTTTCTTTTTTTGAAGTTAAAACTGGAGGGTTAGAAAAGCATTTTAAAAGCAGCACAGCACAATCCCTTCTAACAACCACACCACTTCCTTCAAAGCATTTTTAAAAAAGGATCTTGGACATCAAAATACATAAAAGTGTTTTTCTTGTGTGTGTTTTTTTCTGGAAGGGGGAGCGGGGTCCAGCCCTGGTCTGCAGCCCGTACAGACATGAAAACAGGAGAAGTACAATCAGAGCACAAACACTGAACATGCATGTTGTAAAATAAGAAGAGACACAACAGCCACAATGCTAGCAATTGTGAACTGACCACTATTACGAGTTTACATGGTTCTCCATTCAGAAAAATAGAGTAAAAACCCAAGGGAGAGATAATTCTATCCAAAGTGACAATATGCGGCTAATTTACATCCATGCCCCTTAAATATCTGGGCTGTCTTTTCCACGCAACACCAAGCCACTTAATTTTGATGCAACTAACATGTTTTCAAAGGTCCCTCACTCCTCTGCACATGTATTTAGGATGTAGTCTGTGTAATAAAAGTATACTCAGGGCAAAATAGTGCCAGTGAAAGCATCTTTCCCTAAAAAGTAATGAGCAAAAAAGTATGTTATCAGCTGCTACTTTCCTCACACAAAACAAACACATAATTTCACAGTTGTAAAGCATGGGTTACCAATCAGAAAAGAGCCAGCGTGGTGTAGTGGTTAAGAGTAGCGGACTCTAATCTGGAGAACTGGGCTCGATTCCCCACTCCTCCACATGAAGCTTGCTGGGTGACCTTGGGCCAGTCACAGTTCTCTCAAAACTCTCTCAGTCCCCACAGAGGCAGGCAACGACAAACCTCCTCTGAACCTCTATTGCCTTGAAAACCCTATGGGGTTGCCATAAGTCAGCTGTGAATTGATGGCACTTTACACACACACCAACCAGAAGCCCCTGGCCCACCTTCAGGGATACTAACTGGCCCCCCAATTGCCAGCCTGGGGCAAACGAGATACGATTAAAATGTTTTCTATGGCAGCAAATGTTGCCTGCAGACCAGCCAACTGGCCCTCCAGAAAATCTAACTGCTGACAATTGGATGGACCCAGAGTAAGCTTTCCACTCACGAAAGGAACTTGTCAGCAGAACAGAATTTTTCTGCCTCTCACTTCCTGCTGCTGCCTGCTGATCTCCCCAAAATGTTGCTCCTGGGAGATGGGAACTGTAGGAACAGCATGAAAGGCAAATTGGAAATCTGCAACAGGATCGGACAATCAGTGGGAACTGCTCCACCCCTTCTGTTAGTGGGAAATTTAGTTTGGATCTAACTCAATGAGTTGTACAAGTGGAACAGAGGCTGTACAGTGGGATTTTCCTACCTCTGCCTCCTGCCATACCCCACGACTGCTCTCCAAAATGATACTCCTGGGTTCACGGGACCCCCCAGGAACACTGCTGGGGCACACTGTGTGGTCATACACAGCGGATGAGGGAAATCAGCAAAATTGTCACCTGTCCTCTGCCCATGGCACTGTCTTCTTACTCTGCAAATTCTATATTACAAACTGCTTATTTGAATGTGTCCGTTTAAAAAATGGCCCACCATAAGAACATAAGAAAAGTCATTCTGGATCAGACCAAGGCCCATCAAGTCCAGCAGTCTGTCCACACAGCGGCTAACCAGGTGCCTCTTGGAAGCCCACAAACAAGACGACTGCAGCAGCATTGTCCTGCCTGTGTTCCACAGCACCTCATATAATAGGCATGCTCCTCAGATACTAGAGAGAAACACCGAAGGCTGATGTTTGAGAAACACGACCCTCAGACAGCACGCTACTCGTTGTGTGGGATCTTTGGATCTTGGCCATCTGAAGGAATGAGAACGTTTGAACCTCTCAGAAAGTGATGCGAAGTCCAGCAGGCTGTCCCGAGATAAGAAAAACCCCTCTTTACCACCACTCTAGCAGCAGGCTCCTGAACTATGAAGCCCCATGGCAGTGTCTGACCCACCATTTCACACCTCAGTCAGGGTTTTGTGGCTGTCAACAATTCAGTCATGTTACACACACAGCCTGTGACCATGAAAATTAAAATGCTCCACTTTACATTTTCTCCCCCCCTCCTTCAAATAACACAACAGCGGACTCCACGTTTTCAATGTTTAGCTTGCTCAAGAAATTTAGCTTTCCATCCATTTACAGTCTACATGAGTTTATTTATTATATCAAAAGTCTAACACCTAAGGTCAGCACATTATACTCAAACTGGCATTGTACTCTGAACGACACTGAGATTTGTGGGACAGAAAAGTCAAGGGCACGCAATTACCCAGCCTTCTGGAGCATCTTTCAAATCTTGTGAGACAAATAAAACTACAGCATTCAGCGTGGAGAAAATGGTACTCTGTACAGGGCTTGAAGTAGCCGATGCTATACATTTTCTTTTAATGAGTTCTACCAGCAGTTCGGTTCAGTTTGTAATCTGACTGGTGCCAATTTAATCAGTTTCATGTTATAAAAGACAGATATACAGATATATATGTACACACACACTCACACGCGCGCACACACAAAACTATAAAATATCGGCTGGTTAGACCTGCATGCTAGAGATAATTGTGTATTTTGCAGTACAAAGGACTATTTAGTGATCAAATTGAAAATACAGTTACCGTCTAGTTGGTTGGTTACTGTGATTGAGCAAATCACTGTCTAACAGTCCAAGGAAGAAGGCCAAGACAAAAGGTAGACTCCAAAGCTGAGAATTAACAAAATACCCAGAATTTCGTTTATGGAGTTTTGCCTGAGATTGTTTAAAGGAAGACCTGCAGAACCTCATTCCACCCTAACAGCTGGTATAGGAAGTTATTAATGTTTAGAATGTTAAGCAGGATTCCTGGGAAGGTACACAAAGTTACCAGCGGAAGCACAAACTCTCCAATAGCCTATTTTAGCTTTTGGTGTGTATGTGACCATTTGGCCTGGAGCAGAGCACACAACTACTTTCCCCTCCTCATACTCCCATAACCAATCTATCCAACGCACCGTGGGTCTTCCCCACCAGTTGGGCCAGTTGACAGTACTGAACGCCATCCAAAGATAGCTTTCCTTTTTGTCAGAGAGTTTTGCTCCCCCCCACCTTTGGGAGAAGGTTGACTGGCTCTAACTTCTTTGCCATTTCCCATTGTTCTTTCTGGTCCCTTGCCAAGGATTGCCACTGATCTCCTGCCAAGTCAATCTTCCCTTTGTTCCGTAATTTGCTTGCAGCTCGACTTGGACAAATTCGCCATCAAAACCAAAGGACCCCTTGCTGTCCATGTTGGGAGTCCCACATCCTGATTTTAACATGAGTGTCCTTGAAACCGAGTCCCGTTGATTTTCACAGAACCTTCTTCGAGGCAGATGAATGAGGACAGCGACCAGCGGCCTAACCCTAAGATGCTGCTTGAGTTGAAGCGGCAGGAATGGAAGTTTGTGTGGTGGGCAATTAAAGCAGCACCATAAAGTGTGGAAAGTGAGGCTCTGCCCACCTTACCGTTGAAAGGCCCCTAAGCGCCTTCCCTGCCAGAGCCAAGCAAACCTCTTGTGTGGGGAGGTGCAGTATGCAGGGGCTATGGGGCATCTGTGCTGCAGTGACATTAAGGGCAAGTTCTCCACCTAAGTGGACGTTTCCCCCCAAACCAGGTCAGCGCTGGAACCCTTAAATCTGACCCTATGGGTCACTGAGCCAACTCAGCGGCTCGTACGATCAGGCTGTTAAGAGAGAAGTGGTCTGAAGAATTAAAGGACAGAAAAAACGGGACAAATCAATGTAAAGAAATATATTAATAGTTTCTGTTATATAAATAACCTTTATAAAAATAATCTTTAATCCTAATAACTCACCTTTTTTTTTTTTAGGCTCTGGAAAACATGCATGAAAAAAGTGTATTGAGGTTTAGGTTAGGAAATAAAATCCAATCCAAAGTGTTGCGCTAAACCCAACCCTCCCCGTTAACCAGACTTTTGAGGCCGTGGGGAAGGGCAAGCACTTTTATGACCTTACTAATACTGTCCAGCAGACTCTTAAGACCTACCTAAGGACTCGTGTGAACTGCAGATGGTCAGTCCAAAATAGACCCGGTTGCTACTTTTCAATTCACCAATTACATCTGAATTAATATGAAAGGCACCATCTCTTCAAATTAACTGAACCGGGCTAGTGGAAGAGGGAAACTCCTCCAGAAAGCAATTAACAGCACTGCTTTCTTTCTTTTTGATCTTTTGCTACCCACACAAGTTTGAATCTCACCAGGCCAACTGGAACATCTGAAAGACTGGTTTTTAATGCTGGCACAGTTTCCCCTAATTAAACAAAAAACCAAGATAAACAAATCTCCGAAGTTTACCTTTCTGGACTTAAGGCATAGCATGACTGTACACGTAGGAAAAGTTCTCTTTTTTGAAATGCACGATCTGTAGTGTTCCAAAACCCTGCTTTACATATTTAAATAAGTTTTTGAGTGTTTTAATCTTGCTGCAAGTTTAAATGCTGCTTGTGGTTTGTGCAATTATGACGCAAAGAAGTCCTTACTGCCAAGCGTCAACAGTGCAGTGGAGAGCCCACAAAACGGGCCGGCGGTTGGCCATCTTCACCACCATGGTTTCAGTTCAAAGCGTGCTGCTTGATTGTATGGAATATCCAGTCCATTTTTGTCGTCCAGCCGCCATGATGAGCATCGTTCATCTGCTTCATGAAATACTCAAGTGCTTCCTGCTCCGTTTTGTCCAAGGCCAGCGTCTTCCGAATATACGCAATGTCATCGAAAGACTGGAGCTCTGGCATTCCCGAACCGAGCATCATGGAGAAGAGGTTTATGAAGAGGTTGGCGTGCTGCCGGATTGCTAAGTAAGCCTTGTAACACATTTCTTGAAACCTTGAAAAGGAAAAACAAACAAAGACTTTTGTTTTGCCCAGCTGTCAAACACTCAACCGATTTCAGATGGTGAGGAATAATTAAACAAAAGGATTAATATCTATAAAGCAGATGCTGGCTGACCTTCAAATTTGAAAAGGCCAAGATGCTTTTTTGTTGTTGTTACATGGCACCAAGGAGAAAACAAACAAACAAACAAGATTTCCTCACAATGGAAAAATAATTTGAACTTTTGCTTTTCACTGTAAAGACCTACTGCCTGTCCTATATGGCTTCCTGAAATAAAAATTATTTGGGAAACAAAAATTTGAAATACAGAGTCTATGGGGATGGAATTTTTATAAAGCTAATTGACCCTTGTTTACTCACCGTGAAGGGTCCTTCTCTCTGAGGTAAGAAGGGCATCTTCCGTCTTGGGTGGTTCTGATTGTGTGCCCGGGGAGGCAGGAAAAAAGCATTCGGTTCCTGTTCCCCGCATGCGGGAAACCACCCCCTCAGTTTTATGTTTAAAGAGCCAAAGTAGGAATATGAGAAAAGAATAGAACAGGAAACAGGAAGAACTGGTACAACCAAACTAGAACTGGAGAAGAACATCTTTTTATACAATCTGGCATCTAACTATAACTAACAAGTAAGTAAACATGAAGAGTATTAGTCAGGTAAGGTATTGAGCTAGCCCCGATGAAAACTTTCTGAATGACTAAGATCTATCATCTTCCTTTCCTTCTCTCCCTCTCTTTCTTTTTTGCAGGTAAGTTCAGGTGCGACGACATAATCTTCTTCCGGGTGGGGAAGATGCCCTTCTTACCTCAGAGAGAAGGACCCTTCATGGCGAGTAAACAAGGGTCATTCTCCACTGAGGGAAGGGCATCTTCTGTCTTGGGACCTCCAGGAGCTGTCCGTTTGTTTTGGGTGGGAATCAATCCATCGCTACCTGCTGGAGAACTCGTCGCCCAAAAGCTGCGTCCGCAGAAGAAAAGGAGTGTATTCTGTAGTGGCGAATGAAAGTAGATATTGAAGACCATGTAGCGGCTTTACAAATGTCTTCTACGGAAGCCTGTCTTTCAAAAGCAGCTGAAGTGGATGCACTCCTGACCGAATGTGCAGTTATTCCTTCCAGCACTGGGATGTGGCTCGACTTGTACACCAGAACTGTGCATTGCTTGATGACCTGGCTGATTCCCGACCGAGAAAGCTTGTTGCCCTTGGATGATGGGGACAAGGAGATGAAAAGAGCTTCTGTTTTCCTAATAGGTGCTGAACGCAAGATGTATAACTTCAAAGCGCGTCAGATGTCCAGGGTATTCCACTCTTTTTCCTTTTGTGAAGATGGATGCGGACAGAAGGATGGCAGGTGTAATTCCTGATTACGATGAAGTGGCGTGTTCACCTTAGGGATGAAGGACGGATCGGTTCTAAGGACCACCTTATCCTTATGGAAAATGCACAAGCCCTTATTTATAGACAGAGCCCCTAGTTCTGATACTCTTCTGGCTGATGTCACTGCCACTAGAAAGAGAGTTTTCATTCTGACCATAGCCTATGAGGCTTCTTTTAAGGGCTCAAAGGGGGCCTTGGTAAGGGCAGACAGTATGACATTTAATCTCCAAGTTGGAAATCTGTGCATTGTGGAAGGAGAAAGTTGAGTAGCACCTTTTAGGAAAGCGCTAATGTGTAGATGGTCTGACAAATCGAAACCATCTCGCTGATTAATGACGGTAGCAATTGCTGCCACCTGTCACTTTAGGGTGGTGGCTTTAAGTTTTTGGTTTAGTCCCCTCCTGAAGAAAGAGGAGAATCTGCGGCGTGTCAGGATTCAGAGGGTCTATAGACTTTCTCCTGCACCATCTGACAAAGGCTTTCCAGGAGCAGTTGTAAATCCTTTTTGTTGAAGGCCTGGAGGCCTCTAACATAGTGGAGACCACTTCCACACTGAAGCCACATTTCAGGAGCAGTTGTCTCTCAAGAGCCAGGCGGTCAGCCTGTACCAACCTGGATTTGGGTGGAGAAGTGGTCCCTGAGACAGTAGGTGTGGAAGAACAGGAAGTGGCCATGGGTCCCCTATGGAATTCCTGTAGAGCCGAATACCATGGTCTTCGAGGCCAGTCTGGAGCTATTAGGATCAGTACTGCTCTCTCTTGCCTGATCTTTCAAATGACTTGCGGAAGCAGAGGCAGAGGGGGGAATGCATATAGGATTCCTCTCGGCCATGGGCTCAGCAAGGCATCTGTCTGTTCCGCTTTCTGGTTGTAGAACCTGGTGAAGAATCTTGGGAACTGGCTGTTGGTGCTGGATGCGAAGAGATCCACTATTGGTCTTCCCAATCTCTTGGAGATCTGCCTGAACACTGACTTGTCCAGAGACCATTCGGCTTTGTCCAGGCGCTGTCTGCTCAACCAGTCTGCCTGGCTGTTGAAGATACCCCTGATGTGCTCCACTTTGATGGATTTCAGATGTTTCTCCGCCACGTTAGTATGGGCACCACCTCCTGGTGAAGTCTTGAGGATCTGGATCCGCCTTGCTTGTTCAGGTGCGCCTTGGCAGAGATGTTGTCTGTGCACACTAGAACATGGTGACCCTTGAGAAGATGTTGAAAGGTATGGATAGACCTGTGAATTGCTCTGATTTCCAAAATATTTATGTGTAAGGACCCCTCCTGGATTAGCCAGGTGCCCTGAGATATGTGAGAACCCAAAGTGGCTCCCCATCCCTCCAGACTTGCATTGGTGAACATCTGGATGGGTTCTTCATGGAAAAATTCCACCCCCCTTAGCAGGTTGTTTGGCTTGGACCACCACCGAAGGCTGGTTTTTACTTGTGGACTGATTGGGACCGACATCACCTCCTTGGCTAGTACATGCAATTGGAAAGGACGAAAAAGCTATTGTAGGGGCCTGGCATGAAATCGGGCCCACTGCACACAGCCAATGCAAGCAATCATAAGTCCCAGCAAGCGTGCGAGCAGCATTAGTTGTGCCGATGACTTCTGTGAAACATTCCTTGCCAGATTGGAGATATTTCGTGCTTTGTCCTCCGAAAGTGACACTGTGTTGATTGAAGTACTGATGATCACTCCCAGGTGTAGAAGACTTCGTTGAGGATGGAGGGAACTTTTGCTCTGGTTGATTAGATAGCAGCATTGAGTAAGCACCTGGAGAACTCTCCGGGTGTGTTGTTTGGCCAATTTCCTGGACGGGGTGCTGATCAAGATGTTGCCCAGATATGGGAAGAGCTGCAAACCTTCCTTGCGCAGGTGTGCTATGGGCATGACCAAGACTTTGGTAAACACCCGAGGAGCTGACACGAGGCCAAAGGGAAGAGCCCAGAACTGGAAATGTCTGTCCTGACAAGCAAAGCGCAGGTAATTCCTGTGAGACTGATGAATTGGCAGGTGTAGGTAGGCTTCTGTCAAGTCTATGGACGTGAGAAAGGAACCGGTCGTAGAGCCTCTAGAATTGATCTCAGTGTCTCCATGCAAATTTTCTTTTTGACGATAAAAACGATTGCAAACTTCAGATCTAATTTGGCTTTCCAATCCCCGTTTTTCTTGGGGACTGTGAAAAAAATGTGGAGTAGACACCCCTGCAACACTCTTCTGATGGTACTGGTTCTATAGCCTTTATTTGTAGCAGATGCTGAATTGCTTGTAACGTTCTTAGTCGCTTCTCTGGTCTGTGTGATATTGGGGGTAGAACAAATCTGTCTGGGGGGGAGACTTCGGAATTGTATGCAATAGCTGGACTGAATTAGATGTTTTACCCAGACGTCCGGCTGAAGAGCTTCCTACTGGGCTAGGAAGCGATGAAGACGTCCCCCGATGTCCTGCTGTCTGGCGTCACTGCTTGAAGGACTTGGGTTGTTTGTCGCCTCTGTTGTTGTTGAAGTTGTTGCCTCTTCCAGCTGAGTTGGAGAATCTGTTGTAACGGTTGGATCCACAAAAAATCCTCTGCTAGAAGATCAGCTGCCCCTTCTCTGATCCTGTCTAGGTCTAGAAAGGGTATGATACGAGCAGAAGGAAGGAAAGGAAGAGGAGGGCCACCCCTCTCTCCTTATTGACTTAGGCATGGCTTTCTTTTTATCACGCGTCTCTACCAATATCTTATCTAATGCATCCCCCACTAAAAGCCCCCCTTGAAAGGGATAAGCCATTATAAGCCATTACTGCACATTTAGAGTTATATCCAGCAGGCCATGCCCTAAGCCAGAGCGCCCTTCTGGTTGCTGTAGAAGCAGCCATAGCTCTTGATGCAAATGTCATGGAGTCTAACGTGGCGTCTGCCACGAAATTTGTGGCCTTCAAAAGTCTGCTAAAACCTTCAGTCACTTTTCTGTTCTCTGAGGAAACCAGTTGAACCAATTTTTTGAGCCATATTAAAGAAGCCCTGGCAAAAATAGAAGTGGTGGCTGAAGCCTGAATGGCTAATGCAGTCGCTTCATGTGCCTTCCTGCAAGTAAAGTCCGCCTTCCTATCCCAGGGGTCCTTAATGGTGCCCATGCCATCATGTGAGACTAATTCAGCAGACTGTAAGGCTGCAATTGGTCCATTAACTAATGGGACTTTAAGGAGATCCATGGTTTTAGGATCTAAGGTGTAGAATTTTTTAACATTTGCATGAAACTGTCTGTTTGAGGTGGGTTTCTCCCATTCAGACATCATTAGCTTTCAGAAATATGCTGGGAATGGAACTGTGATAGTCTGATCCAATACAGCAGGGAAATAATCCTTATGGCCTATAGGGCCTGCCTGGTCAGAGGGGTCCTCCTGCTGTCCCTGTGGGACCTTGAGATCCAATGCCATAAGGGCCTTTGAAAGTAGAGTTTGATAATCATCGCTAATAAAGAGCCTTGTTTTCTGGCTGTCTGTGGGGACTGTCTCTTCGTCTGAAGAGCCCTCCCCCTCCTATTGTCTGTCATCCAAGTCAAAACCCTGTAAAGAGTCAGCATAATCAGAGGCTACGCAGTGAGAACCGGCCAGAGCACCTGCCTTTTTGGCCGCCTTAGTAAGCCATGGACTCTGGGGGCCTTCTTGGGTGCAATCGCTTTCCCCCCTAGGTTGTGACGGCCCGGGGTCTTTGCGTACCTCAGAGTGAAGGGATCTGTGGGAGCCCGTGCGGCTTAAGGCACCTGTGCCCTGCAATCCTTGTAGGAGATCTCTGAAAGCCCACCCCACTGCATCATAAATTTCCTTTTGCATGGAAGGGCCCCGACCCTCCTCCACCCGGGACGGGTTGGAAACTATTTTACTGACTGCAGCTCTGTGTTGCTCTGCTCGCTCCGTCAAAGCCAGTATTGGCACAACGGAGCGTTCCCGCGGTTTCCTCAGGCAGCGGTGGCACCATTTTGTGTGAGCTCTGCTGCTCCCGGCCGCTTTCTTTTTGCCGCGCCTGAATCCTCCCGGACTTCGCCCTCGGCTGCGGCTGCCAGAAACCATTGGAGCTACCTCCGGATCTACAGTGAGGTGCTCATCGTCATGCTCCCCCTCAGATAAAAAGTGATCTTCTTTTCCTTTTGCCATAGCAATAGAGCGAGTAGATCCCCCCTTTTTTTAAATAGAAAAAACAGAGGAGGAACGATAGAAGGGAAGGGAATTAGTAGGAGAATATCAGTATTGGGGATGAGAGAGAGAAACTAGAGGGAAAGGATAGGATATGCTAACAAGAGAATCCAGAAAGAATGGAGCAGCTAGTCAGCGTGCCTTCACCGGTGAGGAAGGAAAGAAAACTGAGGGGGTTTCCCGCACGCGCGGAACAAGAACAGAAGACTTTTTCCTGCCTCCCCGGGCACGCAATCAGAACTACCCAAGACGGAAGAGGCGCTTCCCTCAGTGGAGAAAGGGCTATATACAAAGAGCCCCGTGGCACAGAGTGGTAAGCTGCAGTACTGCAGTCAAAAACTCTACTCATGACCTGAGTTTAATCCCGACGGGGGTTGGGTTCAGGTAGCCGGCTCAAGGTCGACTCAGCCTTCCATCCTTCCGAGGTTGGTAAAATGAATACCCAGCTTGCTGGGGGTAAAGTGTAGACGACCAGGGAAGGCAATGCAAACCACCCAGTAAACACAGTCTGCCTAGTAAACATCGGGATGTGGCGTCACCCCATGGGTCAGTAATGACCCGGTGCTTTCACAGGGGACTACCTTTACCTTTTACCTAATAGGGTATATTAAAATGGAACAGTGCTTTAACAAAGGAGATGGGACTGTAGGCTGTACTACTGTATAAGGTATGTATTTATCTGTTTGTGTTTTGTATTATCTTACTCTCCTTGCATGGTTTTCTTTCTACTTATGCAAATAATAGAACTCAATTGCTGTGGAAAGGTTTAGCAAAAAGAACTCTGATCCCCTTGATGAAGCTTACAGAACAAAACATGTAGGGGTTTTCACAACAATGAAGCTGTCACCTCGCATCTTTTTACCTTTTTTGATTTTGTGGTTTGCTACTTATGCAACACCATTTTCTGCATTGTTAATGTCTCCTGTGTAATACTTATGCTGTGATTCAGATATCTGTAATCCTTGTTCTGTGACACTGCTTATTAGAGGTCTCACCCTGTGTTGACTTATACTGCATAATTCCACCTTGAGTCTCAGCAAGAAAGGCAGACTATAAATAATGTCAATAAAGAAAGAGAGCCAAGCGTGGTGTAGTGGTTAAGGTGTCGCACTAGAACCTGGGAGACCCAGGTTTGAATCCCCACTTGCGCCACGGAAGCTTGCAATGCGACCTTGGGCCAGTCACACACTTTCAGCCTCAACCCTGGCAAGTGTTTGGATGGGAGGCCTCCAAGGAATACCAGGGGGCGTGACGCAGAGGCAGGCGATGGCAAACCAACCTCCGAACGTCTCTTGCTGTGAAAGCCCTACAGTGTTGCCATGAGTCAGCTGAGACTTGACGGCAAAAATAAATCATGTGAATAAATAAAATCAATCCATAAAAGTAGGAAAACCCCGATGTGTATGCCAGATACCAGCAGGACAGGCCATTTTGCTCTGCAAGCAAAACAGGTTCTCCCCCGCCCCAAGCAACTGGGGCCAGCCCCTAACAGAGCTGATGAAACTCTGCTTGCTCCCTTTGTGCCTGGAGAAGTACACCTCTCCTCCTCCCCTTCGTTTACTGGCACAGCAACATTTTCACAGATGGACACTGCATTGTGCTTGGCACCTGGGCCAAAGAGGTTGCCTAACCACTGTCTTTTTTCCCATAAAAGCCTATTTGATCTAACAGTTTGCTCATACTGCCTTGACTGTGACCAATGAGCCGCCAGCTCTTCCCTGTGTCACTTTGCCATCTCTCCAGCAGGGGAGTGCTTTGCTTATTACAGGGCACAGACTCCTTACTCTGAGACATCCCTTTGGCTTCAAAAGCTTGGGACAAGCACTTTGAAGCAGGTTTTATCAACAGTCAAAACGTCTATGACGAGGCAGGTCTATACCTTTCCACCTTAATCTGCGTGAGGCACAAAGGGATGAGGGCGGGGGGTCTGCATTCGTCTGGGACTGATGACTGTAGCAAGAGCTGAACTTTCATTTCAGTTGTGAGGTATTACACTCTATCAATAAACAGCACGATGCATCTTCCTAAACTTGCAAAGTTCCAGTCATCGAAAGCATCATAGGTAAGGGCTTAAGGGTACTTCGAATCCAAAATGCAATACTTCAAGATAAGAAGAAGAAGAGTTGGTTTTTATATGCCGACTTCCCCTACCACTTAAGGGAGAATCAAACCGACTTACAATCACCTTCCCTTCTCCACAACAGACACCCTGTGAGGTAGGTGAGGCTGAGACAGCTGTGACTAGCCCAAGTTCACCCAGCTGGCAACGTGTGTAGGAGTGGGGAAACCAACCCAGTTCACCAGATTAAAGTCCGCCGCTCCAAACCACTTCTCTTAACCACTACACCACAATCACAAGAGGACCTTGCACACAGCAAGTTTTGTGCATGTGCCAATTTTCCTTGACAATGTCAGGCACTCATGCTTCATGGAATATTGCTTTGGGGTTGCCTCTCCATGCCCCCCAAGCGTCAAGGGCAGCTTTTAAGATGGGACGATTGAAAAACTCTAATGTACGTATGCAGTATACTACAGCATTCTCATCGTTCTTTGCATCACAGCCCTTTCCAACTATTAAAAACCACTGCTACTCAATAAAGATTGATAAGCAATAACTGCACTGTTAGCGTTCTCTTAAGTATACATAAACACACACATACACACAGTTTTGCTTACAAAAAAACTTAATACAAACCAAGGGCACCCACAGAAATCAACCCCCCTTCCCTCTAAAATAAATTGTCTCGTCCAGAAAGCAACAAATGAATGAAGCAACAAAATTTGCTTAAGAATCAGGAACTTCAGCTCCAAGACTGCTCACCTTTCAAATTCCCTGGTTTTGGTACATTCTTGGGCTCCTTTACTAATCACTATCAAAAAATCTTGTGTTAAGACAAAGGGTACCCGCTCACGTTTGTATCCAAACTTCTTCTTCTTGTGATCCAAGAAATGTCCAAAATCAATGTGAAACAGCTTCAAAGAAAATAACATGTTAGATTATCACCTAATGAGAAAAGCCATGAGGGTCAACAGTTCATATCTGATCACTGCTTTGATTTTTTCAGAAGTTAAGCAGTGATACAGTAGCTGCCTATGGGTGACTTCAGATGCCTTCAACCTCTGTTCCAGGGAACCCTTGCATTCTTTGGAAGCTTAATCAGGAGTTCTTCAAAACTCCTGGCTGAGAAGTGGTACATGAAATTCAATGTAGGTAAACCGAAGGTGATGCATGTTGCGACAAAAACCCCCTATGCTGATGGGCTCTGAACCAATTGACAGTGAAAGACATCTTGGGGTGGTAGTGAACAGGATGAACATTTCGATTCCATGTGCCATGCTGGTGAAAAAAAGGCAAACTCTGTGCTGAGACTTATGGGGAAAGCAACTGAAAATAAAGTAACTGATACTGTAATGACCCCATGTAGATCTATGTGTAGAAAAAAGATGACTGGGGGAAACATGATAGAGGATTGCAAAATTACGCATAGGGTAGAAAACTGAGGTGGGGGGGAGGAGAGAGAGAGTTTTATCTCCTTCTCCATAATATTAAGACTTGAGGGAACCCAATGAAATTCACAGCCAATAGATTCAGGACTGACAAAAGGAAGTAATTATTTACTCAAGGAGTAATTAAAATGTGGAATTCACTGCCAGTTCACGCAGTCATGGCCTCAAGCATAGATGGCTTTAAAAGGGTATGAGACAGAATCATGGAGGAGAGGGTCCACCAATGGCTAACAGCCATGGTGATTAAAGGGAACGTTCACATTCATAAGCAGCAGACTGCTGGAGTCCACTGCTAGAAGGCAACATCACAGAATGGCCTTGGCCTCCATGACCTGCTTGTTGTCCCTCCAGGGCAAGTGGTTGGCCACTGTGTGAAACAGGATGCCAGACTAAATGGACCTACTGGTCTGACAACGACTATTATCAGTGCTGGCAGACATGTTTCTCTGAAAGGTAACCTGTTCACCACAACCAGTCATCTGTTGAAATGCATGGCTTGGGAGGAATGGTGGATTACAGAGAACACTCTCATTGGAAGGCGGACATAAGTGAGGTCCATCAGACTTAACTGGCACGTGCCCTTTTCTCATGCCCCAGAATCCACTGCATCACATAGGGGTTCTTCGGCACATGCTCAGGGCTTTCTCAACAGACAAAGTTGACATGCCGAGCGTTCTCTAAAAGCAGGAAGTGAGGAAAATACACAAATAAAGCTGATTTTTACCTGCCCGTCATCTTTCACCATGATGTTGCTATTGTGACGATCGCCAATTCCCAGTATGAAAGTCGCCACGCAATAGCCAGCACAAGAGCGTGTAAACAAATCAATAGCTGCATCATACCTGTCAGAAACATGGAGCGTATTTGTAATACTGCATACTGGCCTTTTATCTAAGTTTTTATTCAGTTTCTTGCTATATAAGTTTCTTAAATGGGCACTGGAAGCTAGATGATGTTTGGTCAAATGTGGATTGGCAACTTTTCAGGACTCATGGCTACCAGATACTGGACTCCACCTGATTGAGTGGGAATTGGAGAAAACATGAGTTTCACTTACCTGTAACTTGTTCATCTGGTGGATCTTCTATGCAGTAACACATTGTGGACTGCGCAGGCCAGCCACGGATAAGATTTGTCAGCTTCTAGCAAAATCGAAAGTGAGAGTGCTCCCCCTCCCCTCGGGGCATATAGCCTTCCTGCCTAATGGTCACATGACCCAGGGGGAGGAAGCACTCTCCCCTCCAGTTCTCCAACCTGCCGCCACAGAACCAACCATGTGTATTGCAGAGAGGTCCCACAGTGGGGAAGGAGGGAGGGATGTGTTACTGCATAGAAGATCCACCAGATGAACAACAGTTACAGGTAAGTGAAACTCTGTTTTCATCTGCGTGGCTTCTATGCAGTCCCACATTGGGAGAGTAGCAAGCTCGGTTGCCCGGATGGTGGGTGTGGGACAGTCACCGAAACAATGACTGCAAGACGGCACGTCCCACTGCTGCCTCTCTAGATGAATTCACATCGACCGCATAGTGCTTCATGAAAGTAGAAGGGGTCGACGACGTCGCCTCTCGACTGATGTCTCAGAGGTCGATTTTAGACGAAAAGGCGACGGAGGCAGCGTAAGCTCTTGTGGAGTGCGCCTTGATCATGTCTGGGCAATCCACGTGTGCTCTCTCATAAGACAGTCTAATGGCTGAGGTAATCCACCTGGACAGGGTCTGCTGGGAGGCTCGGTGACCCTTATGGTGGTCGCTACAGCAATAACATATTAATGTTTTCCCTGCAAACAAGGTTCTTTGTAATAAGAAGGGAGGGCCCTCCGTACATTAAAAAGTATAGAGCCCTCTCCGCATCGGAAGAAGGGGTCGGCAATAACACAGGTAAGACGATACCTTGTGTAGAAAGAAAGCTCAGGTTTCAACACCACTTAATCAGCGTGAAACTTAGTAAACAGTGAGGAACGACAAAGAGCCGTTAAATCTGTGACACGACTGGCCGAGGTGATTGTGACCAGACAGGCAGTCTCATAGGATAGCAAAGAGAGGCCCCCATTGGCCAAAGGCTCAAACGGTATTTCATAAGTTGGGACATGAAGGGAAAGCTCCACTGAGGAACAGATGGAGATACCTGGGGATAGAGGTTAATATGTCCCCGTAAAAAAACTTCTGTGAGTCTGGGTGTGAAAAAAACACAGAGAAGAGAGTCCAACTCAGCGTGAAGGGCCGAACAGTAGTCGAGGGATTGAACAGTCCAGCATCATTAAACATACGAGGTAGTCAAAAATTGACAACAGGAGAGAAGCAGCTCCGGACAAACCATTGTCAGCAGCTCACAGGGAAAAACGTTTCCGCTTGGCATCAAGAAAAACGTCTCGTGGACAACTTAATGGGATGCAGCAGCACCTGAGCCACCCTATCTGACCATAGATTACATAGAATTTTCCATGCTGCCAGCTTGATTCTGGAAGGAATGTGAGAAATATCTTAAGAACAGTACTACCTTGAGTCAGGGCATTAGAATCGTGAACTGAGATCTCCTAGCCGGATGGTGCCACCAGGATGCCACTTGTCCTGTCTGCCCAGATCTTGGCCAGAACCTTGACCAGCAAGGGGAAGGGGGGGGATCGACCAAGTCATTTGGAATGCTTCCCCCATGGAGCCTGGGCTCTCCCCCGCTCTGGAGCACAACTGAGGACACGCTGAATTGTGCTGAGTCACAAGAAATACATTTGCGGGGTGCCCCAGATTAGGAAGAGATAACAGAGACGTGAGTCTACAGTGAGTTTGTGACAATCGTCAGGATGATAACTTACGAAGTCTACTGGAATGTTACTCGTGCCTGTGATGTGAATGGCAGTGACAGTGGAGCCATGAGTTATGGCCAGTCCCAGACTGGAATGGCTTCTGTGCACAGCAAATGGACCTTGTGCGGCCCTGTTTGTGCTGGGCGGTGCTGTCCGTTGTGAGAGCAAGCCTAATAGAATGAAGCTCAAGAAAGTTAATGTGCAGGGTAGACTCTTGAGCAGGCCATACACCATGGGCCTTAAGAGCCGTACAATGAGCTCCTCATTCTGATAAGGAGGTGTCAGGAACATATGAGCCTGTGGAGCAGGTGTTTGAAAAGGCAACATCGGCCAAGAGGACCATCAGACCAAAGACGCAATAACCGATGTAGGGATAGACAGCTTTTTGTATTGAGGGTCAATATTCAGCTGGAATGCTGTCAGAAAACCGAGTGTGCAAGGGGAACATCCGGAGACGAGCAAAGGCAACAACTGCAGTGGAAAAGCCATGAGTCTCAAGTAGAGAATTATAGGGGTCATTTGGAACCTTTCCTAGAACAGGTTAACTATCTTTCAAATGGAGCGTATTCCCTGTATTAGAAGGTAAGCTCTAGCTGTGGCCAATTGCAGGTGGGTACCATGAATCTATAGCCTTAGAAGAGGTCAATGGAGACTTTTGTAGTTGACCAGGAGACCCAGGTCAATTAGGACGGAAAATAAAAACTTCTGCCTGACTAGCACAGGCAAGCTCTGAGTAACCGACTATTGGCCAGACGTCTAAGTATGGAAAATGACACATCCCTGCAGGGCCAGGTGTGTAACTCCCGCAGATAAGCACTCATGAAGGTGCGAGGTGCCATAGCACGACCAAGGGCGAACCGCACATCCATAGTGCTTGTCCTTGCAGAGAAAACGCAACAGAGACCGCAGTCTTTGTGGATTGGAATGTGCAATATGCATCACTCAAGCCCAATGGCAAACCACATCTGTTCATCTGAAACAGGACCTTGGGTATTTAACATATGAGCAACATATGAATTTGTGCATCTTGACAGCGTCATCAATTCCCCAGGTCTAGAGAGGCGCTCCCCCTCTTTTTGTCAACTAGGTAGAAATGAGAATAGTACCCGTAGCCCCAATCCTCAGAGGGGACCTTCCGGGTGGTCCCTTTCTCTAGAAGTCCCTGAATCTCCTGTAGGAGTTGGGCGGGCTTCGGCGACGTAGTGAAAGCCGGAAAGAGGTAGGGAAGCAGCGTCTTGAGCTTAATAAAGCATCCATGCTTTAACATTTTGAGAACCCAATTACCATCAGTGATGGACATCATATACTGTAACAACCAGGTAACCGATCTGTGAAAAGCATTTGAGCATCTAGCTACGCCTGCTTAGGTTTGTAGGGCAGTTGAGAGATTGGCTAGGACTCTTCCTGGGTCTAGGTGTGCCCAAAAACTCTCTATCCTGCTGGGCAGAAGTGAGAATGGAGGTGGAAGGTATCTTGGTACCTGTACAGGTGGGATGGTTGAGACTGGCTGCCAAAGTATCTTGGCTATAAGCTGGCACAGTGGGGCGATGCCCAAGGACTTAGCGGTTATCCTTCTTGAGACGATCAAGAAAGGCATCGTTTAATCGCTGAAGAGCGAAGTGCCCTCAAGGGGTGGTTTCCCAATACGCAACGGAGGTGCCCTCAAGGGCAAGGTGCTAGATACACGACCGAGTGTCATATGGAAGGATGGACTGGTTAAGTCAGCATGCCTCCGAAGGACTATGGACGAGGCCATGACTTTGCTGGAAGGGTCTGCAACGTGACGCGCCGCAATAAACTGCTGTCTGTCGAAGGTCGTGCTTATGCTCCAAGCAGTTTAGTGTGATGGGCGTTGATCCTCTGGTAGGATACTAATTTGAGATGAAATTCCATCCCAGAGGGCATATTAGTATCTGGCCATGATTGCCATGAAATAGAAATGTGAAGGCCAATGGCACTGGAAGTATAAACTTTTCTGGGTAAAGTCTCCAGTCTGTGTCCCTCCCGGTTAGGGGCAAGGAATGTGAACACGATTTATATTTGCCCGACAGGGCTTCGACCACCATAAAAATTGGGACAGGCTACTGGTACGGAAAATCACCGTTCTCACGGCGGATCTTGTAAAGTTTCTCAATTCCTCTGTTGAAGAGGGAACCAAAAATGGCTTGGTCCGATTAGAATCCACCACCTCCAAATGCTTGTATCATTGGAAGGACCACAGGACCTGCTTCAGAGGAGAGTAATATACCCATAATGGTCGTCATCCGAGACGTCAGGGGGGGAATATATATTAGAACCTTAGCCAGACGGATCAATTCTACATATAATCTCACATCCCCCAGAGGGGATGTGATTTAGTATCTCCTGCAATGTCCACAGGTGAGGGTTGCGAGGTGTGGAATTCCGAGTCAGAGACCTGAGTAGCCGTTGCATCGGACTCGGAATGGACCATATCCTTTAATGTAGAAGGAGACCTTGGTTAGAAGAGTCTCCAGGGGGAGTCTTTGCCTCAGCAACGTACGGTTCCGAGAAGGCTCACGGCGCCGAGAGTCATCACTGTGCCTATGTCAGAGGCAGCAAGGCGGCCGACTTTGACGATTGCGGGATCGTGTAGAGGACGAGCTGCTATGATGGGTCTCTCTAAGCCGCCTGGACCCAGAGTAAGAGGTCGACAAGTGACGAACTGGATTGGTGAGAATGTCGACGCCGAGAACGTGGGCGCCGAGAGGCCGTGGGCGCCAAGAGGCCATGGGCGCCGCTTGTCCGGAGTCGGAATAGCAACACCCTTATGCGGCTGCAAAAGGAATTGAGTGCGGAGCTGTTGCTCATCCTGGGACCCGCTCTGAACAGGAGCAGAGGGGCTAATCAGGGCATCCTGGGACCCGCTCTGAACCGGCAGAGGGGTTAACCAGGGAATCATGAGACGTATCCTCAAGCTCCGTAGACGTCGTCGCTCGGCGCCAAGAGACATTGATGACGATGGGAGATGCCGAGGTGAGTTAGATGCCAAACGGTGCCGGTGCGGGTCGGCGCCAAGGCAACTCCGCGTTCCGAGTGACGGGGGCAAGAAAACTTGGCCGGTTTAATGAGGGTTTTCACCGCTTAGAGGTCCGAAGGGAGGATTTGTCTCGCCCAGACGTACCTCAGATGTCTTGCCGAGATTCCGAACGGGAAACTTTCCTCAAGGTGGAGGTAACCACCCCGAGGACTCCATGTAAAAGTGATCAGTCTGAGTCTTCAATGCCCTCTGAGTGATCTAGCACAGCTCTTACACGAGGAAGGCAATTTTTCTGTGGCAATCGGACTTAATTATTTCTTGAAGAGAGAAGCCTTCATAGACTCCATAATGAAGAGAAGCTAAAGACACGTTCTCTCTCCGTGGCGGCAGAAAGAGAACTGGAGGGGAGAGTGCTCCCTTCCCCTGGGTTATGTGACCGTTAGGCGGGAAGGCTACATGCCCCGAGGGGAGGGGGAGTACTCTCACTTTCGATTTTGCTAGAAGCTGACAAATCTTATCCTTGGCTGGCCTGCGCCTGCGCAGTCCCCAATGTGGGACTGCATAGAAGCCACGCAGATGAAGAACTGTTTTAACCGGTGAGAGTGCAGACAGGAAAGGAGAGGGTGAGTTTTGCTGCTGACTGAACTAGGAAGGGTGTGTGTCCAAGAGCATGCTGTTTGCTTTAGTGCAAACTGATGCTACCAGAGACAGAGAGAAAATCTGACTAGAATTAACTGCTTAGATGCTTGCCTGCTCCCCCGTGCCCCCCCCCCCCACTGGGGTTCTGACTTCACTATACAAACCTAGTATACTCCCATGTACGCTTAAAGCGCTGTCAAGTCACAGCTGATTTATGGTAACTCCTCATGGGGTTTTCAAAGCAAGAGATGTTCAGTGGTGGTTTGCCATTGCCTGCCTCTGCTAAGCGACCCTGGATTTCCTTGATGGTCTCCCATCCAAGTGCTAACCGGGGCCTATCCTGCTTAGCTTCCACGATGCAATGAGATCGGGCTAACCTGGGCCATGTAGGTCAGGGTCTCCCACAGAGCACAACAAATGGCTTCTGAAATTTAGTGATGTTGAAAGAGCAGTTTGCAGTACACAGAAAACATTACAGGATCATCCAAGCTCTTATTGTGGCCATACTATGAAAACACCCCATTATAAAACACTGTCATTGGAAAGAGGGAGGCCGGAAGAAATGGAGGCTCCCATCAAGGTTGGAAACTGGGAAATGAGACAGAAAGAAGAAAAATCCCACTTACATTTCCCCTTTGTTCTTGTCTTTGAGCCACTGATGTAACGCGTGACTGTTGAACTGGAGCGCACCTTTAAGGCCACCTTTGCACTGAATCTGCATGATCGTGTGCGAATTTCTCACAACTTCAATGAGCCCCACACAGTCTCCAATAGACAGACAACCATAAGGAAGCATCCTAGAAAAGGAATTGGAAGGGTTTTTTTGTTTTTGTTTTTATACAAAAAAATACAGTATATATGCTTTGACAGAGTCAACAACAAGAAGACATGGTGTAGAAATCTCAACCTGAGCAACACCAAGGAGGTTACCGCACTTGTATTCCCAGCGATGTATTAAGAGTTTGAAAATGTTACAAAAAATACTGTTCGCACTTTCTGTGTATTCCCACCGATGTATTAAGAGTTTGAAAACGTTATAAAAAATACTGTTCGCACTTTGTTTGGCCCCTTTAGCTGTGAAGACGTCTTCCAACCATTTATAAGCCATGGTATCCAAAAACCCTTTTGAAGCAATGTTTTTTACAACATTTTCAAACTCTTAATACATCGCTGGGAATACAAAGTGCGGTAACCCCCCAAGTTTTGCTTTCCTACTGGAGGGCAACCAAAAACCAAGATACCTTGATCTATAACCAACAGGGCTGGAATCTAAAGATCTACACAGCTAGTTCCAGATTAGCTTTGGGCTTGAGTTTCCGGAACAGCAGCTCCCCAGGGCACATGACAAACCTTTTAAATTAGAGAGGAGATACAGAAGCAGTCTGTGGTACAGGGGCCTATTGTTTCAAATAAAACATCCCACTGGGTATACCTAAAGTAGATATTTGGATCCTGGCCTAAGAGTATGGGGGGAAAGCAAAGAACATTAGTTGCAATGATACTTGGGTTTTGAAGCCATTTGTATCTTTGTTGCAAGCAGATGGCAAAGGCAGGCTGTAATGCCACTAATTAGAAAGTGAGGAAAATCTAAATCAGGCAGAGCTGATTATCACCACGATGAACTATTTTAAAGTTTTTCTGCTTGAACCAAGCGAGTTCTTCATGGCAGAAGTGGCAATGAAAAACTAAATTTGGAACTACAGATTTGGAGTCAGCAGTGAGAATACTTGCCTAAGATCGAGGCCTTGATTTTGCCAGATGTTTTCCATAATTCGAATTATTTGAAGCGTGAGCATATCTTGACGTAGATCTGAAACATACGAGCACATACAGACATTGTGAACTTTCGGAAGGACAAATACAGTTCGATTTTTAATATGGCAAAATTTTGCATTGTCCAGGATTTTGCCTTGGCATTTAATAACCAAATGTCACATCTAACAAAAATGTCCCCGCAAATTAATACTAGACAGACAAGCAAGGGGGAGTTCACTAACTGCTCTGGACACCTGCCTAATACTCTCGCCCCCTCTGCCTGTCACCACATATATAGCAAGTTCTTCTGCCTTCAGTGAGAAGTTGTGGCTGAGTGGTAGAGCATCTGCTTGGCGTGCAGAAGGTCCCGAGTTCAATCCCTGGCATTTCAAGAGGATCAGGTAGTGGGTGACGTGAAAGACCTCTACCTGAGACTGTGGAGAGCCGCTGCCAGTCTGAGTAGACAGTACCGACCTTGATGGACCAGTGGTCTGATTCAGTACAAGGCAGTTTTTCACGTGCAGTTCATGCCGGAACAGAGAGGAAAAGCACATCTGTGCAGCAGCCAGGGAGATACCCACTGTTTCTCCCCAGCCAGGCTGCTGGTAATTTCTGTATGCACACGTACACACTTCCCCAGCAAATGTTGCAGCGCTCTGTTGTGTTTCCAGTACAGTGCAATGGAATCTACCTTTCCCACACAGAGAATGGCATGAATGGGGAGGCAGCAGTTGGAGAGATGTGAAGGCAGACTAGTACCAATAGGCTGCTCACCTGGGGCAACAGAGAAGTGGCCATCTGCATGACTCTGAAAGGCATGGACAACAACGCAACTTTTTAGTCTAGGGGTGTCAAACTCAATTGTTATGGGGCCCGGATATAACATAAATGCCACTTGACTGGGCCAGACCATGCCTCGTCAGCCCAGATTGAGAGTGAGGAATAGTTGCTGCCTCGGCTGGCTTGCAGGCCAGATAATAGCTCTCAAGGGGCGGGATCCGGCCCACGGGCCTTATGTTTGACACCCCTGCTTTAGACTGTACTTGAATGAGCCAACGACAGGGTGTTCCTCTTAAGATCAGAACAACAAAAAAACTCCAGCGTGTGCTCCTCAGGACATTTTGCTGGATCATGATCACCAGATACCAATATTCCAAAGAAAGCCAGACTGCGGATAATGAAAATAATTCACGAAGCTCATGCAGTTCAGATTTGTTCTATAAATCTTTAAACCGGCTGGTGGAATTTGAACAGATGGATGTTTGCTTAGACAGTAAGGGCAATGGGAAACACACCGACCACAGTTAAAACATTCTTCCTTACCATCCCCATTTTTGAAGATGATCTCATTGTTCTGAAACAGCAGCTCAGACATAATATCTGGGTTTTCCCAATTGAGCCACAACGGCCTTTTCGCAGATGACATAATTCTGCACTCCTCAAGCCTAGGAAAGGATAAAGTTGCTCCTTAGACAAGCGATCCTTCAAACCGACACAAAGGGTTATAGTGCTGCTGACCCCTTAGACCAAAAGGGCACTGTGGTATTTCTGTTCCTGGAAAGTGCTTCTCCATTTGAATGGAAATACGAATGAATAAAAATGCACCACCACAACCAAGGGTTTAGACACATGGCGCATTCCACAGGCAGCGCTGGACAAATCATTGGTTGGATTCCATAGACATAGTGAGGATGTATGATGGCCACAGACATAGACAGGGGATTAGGCAGATTCACAGAGGACAGATCTATCAGTGGCTATTAGCTATGGCAACTAAAGGGAACCTCCTCATTCAGAGGCAGTCAACCTCTGAATCCCAGTGCCAGGAAGCAACATCAGGGGAAGGCCTTAGCCTCTGTGCCCTATTTATTAGATCGCCAGAGGAACTGGTTGGCTACTGGGTGAGACAGGATGCTGGACTAGATGGACCACAAGTCTGACCCAGCAGGGTTCTTCTTACAGATCCATTCTGCTAGTGTGGGTGCTTTCCTCTGGTGGGAGGAGCCCTCCTGCGACATTTGGTTTTTATATGCCGACTTTCTCTACCATTTAAGGACGAATCAAGATGGCTTACGATCGCCTTCCCTTCTCCTCCCCACAACAGACACCCTGTGAGGTAGGTGGGGCTGAGAGAATTGTGACTAGCCCAAAGTCACCCAGCTGGCGTCATGTGCAGGAGTGGGAAAACCAATCCGGTTCACCAGATTAGCATCCGCAGCTTATGTGGAGGAGTGGGGAATCAAACCCGTTTCTCCAGACTAGGCTCCACCACTCCAAACCACTACTCTTAACCACTACACCACGCTGGCTCTCTCACGAGAGGCTTTAATGGATCCTACTGCTAACCCTAGGCCAATAATAATTTATCTAGGGGGTGGGGTATTGTACAGAAGTTAATGGCTTGCGTCTTTTTAAAACAAAGAACCTACCAAGAAAGGGGCCTGAACAGCAAACCCAGGCTGCGAAACAGCAAACTTTCCCCTGAGGCCTTTAAAGAGTCTCTCTTCTTCAACATTTCCCATGAGTATTAACTCAAGAAAGACACATTGCAGCAACCTTTTATACGTTCAGGGAAAGAACATACCTAAGGGTTCCAAGCTGATGAGCAGGATTGAGAGGCGATATAAAACCTTGCAAGGCATCCATGAAGTCTGGCCGCCTCATTTGCTCCACAAGAAACTTCATTTGTACCTGGTGGATGACAGAGTATTCATGGATTCCAAGATTGTGACTAGTTCCAGTTTTTAGAACAAACAGGCATGCTCTTCTAAAGAGTTTTTGAACATAGCATTTCAGTAAAAAGCACTAAACAGAACAGCAAACACAGAGCGTAGTTTTCTGGTTTCTGTTATGGAGCAAATTTTAAGTAACGTCCTGCTCTGCTGGACGTAAAGTTACCTTTTGCGTTTCATCCTTTTTCTCTTGTTTGAGGATGTCTGTGAGGTTAATCAGTTTTTCCATAGCTTCTACCTGCCTGCTCAGATGTTTTAGGTACATCCCACATGCTCGGCAATAGGATTCCAAAAGCAGACCAAACCTCTGGCTCACATTTTTATTGTGCATTTCAGACCTACCAGAAGAAATAATTTAGTAACTTTTAATATCTACTATATGGGTACATTCCCTTCATTTCTCAACTAAAAATGTCTCTACTTGTAGAGATGGGGAAGAGTTGAGACCATGAAATGACAGGGAACTCAGCATAGACACTGTTGGTATATATGAGAAACTGATATTAGTAAAAATCAACATTTATCTCAAAAGCACATTAATCAACATAAGTATCAATGTGCAATTTTTAAAAATCTGCTAGTATTTAAAAATTATTTTAATCATCCTTATATCTGTGTGTGTGTGTAAAGTGCCGTCAAGTCACAGCTGACATGGTGACCCCGTAGGGTTTTCAAGACAAGAGAGGTTCAGAGGTGGTTTGCCATTGCCTGCCTCTGCGTGGGCTGAGAGAGTTCTGAGAAAACTGACTGGCCCAAGGTCACCCAGCAGGCTTCATGTGGAGGAGTGGGGAATCGAATCCGGTTCTCCAGATCAGAGTCCGCCGCTCTTAACCACCACACCACGCTGGCTCTCCCTTTTATCTATAGCACTATAAAAAGAAAACAGGATTCTGTACCAAGATGTTTGCACAGGTCACCAAGACAGTAGGAAGGACTGAAAAAAAATGTATTTATTTAGAGCAATTTTAACTTGCATTTCTCTGAAACCAGACTCAAAGCAGGTTACAATGACAAATCCCAAGACAAAGGAATCTTTACGAACCTAGTTTTTAGTAACGACGTACTTTCAACTACATAAAACAATAAAGCAAGTCAAAAGAGCTAATCATGTGTTAAAGACTGTTTAGGTACAGGACAGTCAAGCTAACATTTAATGTTTTTTATAACAAGACAGAAGCTTAAAGTACAAAAACCAAACTTACTTTAGATGCCAAAAGAAGAAATGCCCTATTCTCTGATTAGTCAGTGCCTTCTTCAGTAAAAATCTTACCAAAAGATTATCCAAGTACTGCTCATATTTCAGAACCTAGAAGCAACAGAATTAATGAGCAAAAAATCCCATTTTACTATATGCACGTGGCAGTGTTAATGTTTTCTGCTCTAAATGACAGCAAAGCAATTCATTACCTGTAAATTACCAGTTGCCTGGTCACCCGGGGTGAATAGAAGTTTCCCTCTACAGCAACTAGTTGTGAAATAAGAGTCTCCCCTTCAACACTATTCTGGTCCTTTAAATAAATCCGCTACATAATCTTGTTTAAGCACTAAATGAACTTTTATAGTTGCCTTCATAAACAATGGAGCCAGCGCTTACTTCTGTGCCTCAAAGCTCACCCGCTTTGTCATTGCCTTTATATCCTGTTTTGCACCTTACTGAAAACCCCTAATTTTCTGAGCTAGGGTGCTTATCTGTGCAGGATCAGTAGTGTGGATTTCCCTTCCCTTCTCTCTATTTTTCCCCTGCACAAACGGAGTCATTTAGAATCTGAAAGGGGTACGCCTCTCCGCCTCTTTCTTTTAGAATTTGCAGCTATTTGTCTCAGGAGAAAACAGACCGAAGCGTATTTTTAGATGCATTCCATTCCCACAGTTCCTGCTCTTATGCATGTTTACCTGTAAAGTCAATCTCACTGATTTAAATGTGGGGATATTTTCAGAGAGAGAAAGATGGAGAGAGAAAATGGCAGAGTATGCAGAAACGGCAAAGTTGACCCGCCTGCTGAACAAAAGATCCCTAGGGGAGCTACAAAGGAAATGGAAGCCTTACTATGGTTATGCACAATTGTAACTTTGTAACTAGGTACTAGAATATCTAGAGCAAATACGTATTAGTTATTGATTGATTAGCTATGTACAATATAGTGTAGACCTTAATGGAGTTATCTATAGCAAGAAATGGTAATTCAGAAATTAATCTGCTTAATGTTAATGCTATAGTGTTATCTATAAATTCTTGTGCCATTGATATGTTAATAATTTTGTTTAGACTAATAGGAGGTCAGTCTAAGGAAATCTCAGACTAGGTTTGAAAGAGTAATATAATAAGAAGAAATTATTAAGAGGTATACTACTTTTTAACTAAGGGATATTGGTGTTTATTATCTATGGTTTTTTTGATTTAGACCTTTCCAGTAACTTAGCTGATATCATAGAACATAGCAGTTAAACAGCACTCTTTAGATGGTTTGATATACTATATGTATGGTTTTATGTCTGATACTGTGTTTTTGTATTGTCTTTTGCTAAATACATAATAAAATATATATTTTTGAAAAACAGACCGAAGCGTAATTTTGGATTCATTTCGTTCCCAGAGTTCCTGTTTTTATGCATGCTAACCTGAAAGTCAATCTCACTGATTTAAATGTGGGGATATTTTCAAAGACGTGTGCATTGGATTGCAGCCTAACCCCATGCTACTATGTAGCAGGGGGTAGGCAAATCCTGACACATATGCCCAACAGTGGTGCATCAGACCATTTTTTGCTTAGCACACATGACTGGTTCTCAGCCCAAGTGACCAGGCAAGCCCTTGGAGAGGCTGGCAGCGCTGTCGGGGTTTGGCTTTCCCCCAGTTTGCCTGGCCAAGCACAACAGTTGTTTCTTCCCTCTCCTGCCCCAGTTGTTTGCTAGCAAATCAATCTCTCCACAGGCAGACGCTGCAATTTTTGTTTTTTTTTTGCACTTGGGCCAAAAATGTTGCCTAACCCAATCTATACATGTTTATTTGGAAGCAAGTCTGATTGTTTTCAAAGCTGCTTACTTCCAGGTTAATGTGCATAGGGCTGCAGCCAGGTTATACATTGACTGATGAGCTGGCCCTTTCGAAAAAGGGCAAACTTCTTCCGAGTAAACATTCACTCTATATGCAGCAGTCTGAGCACAAAGGACATTTTTTGTCCTTTTTAACTTACTGGGGAAGAGATGATTTCTTTGAAGCTGCCTCAAGGTAAAAATACAAAATATTTTTCTCTCTCTCACCTGGTTCTCTCTCTTTACTCTGAATCAAGAATAAGTACTTTAACACCATTGTTTTTAAGAGCACAAGATTCAAGGTCCTTCCCCCTAATTTCTACATTTTTAAAAAAAAATCCAAACATTATAATAAAACTGATCAGACTTAACCTGTTCTGGGGATTAATCGCAACCTTCCAGAAAAGTTCCGCCGAACCTTCTTTAGCATGTTGTGCTTATCAACGCAAGCCACGCAATAAAATTAGGGATGATTCAAACAGATCGCAGTACCTGCACCAGCTGAATCAAATACTGAGACAGCTTGTCGTCTGTCAGGAATTTTTCCAAACACCGCACTGCGAAAGCGCGCACCATCCGATCGGGATAGTTGCAGTCCAAAAGCTCCATCGCCTGCTCAGGTCTGATGGGAGGCCAGTCTTTGATCAAGCAATACATCTGCACGGGTGAGAACGCCATGGATTTGCATTCACTACCGCTATCGTGATAACGCAAGAACTGCCTCCCAGGATCAGACTCAAACTGCAACTAGTCCTAGCATTTTGCTGCTGACTGCAAGCAAGAAACCAGGCACCTCTGGAAGCAGGCAATGAAACGGAGGGGCTGGCTCCTCTGTCTCCAGCGTCTGGCATTCAAAGGTATATCATCTCTGATTAGTGAGCAGTCATGTCTGATAATCCCTGGGCATCAATCTATGTTTTTTAAGCCATCCAATCTGCATCTATCACAATATCCAGTGGCAGTGAATTACAAACGTTATTTATGGAAGACAGGTAAACAACTACAACAGCAGAAGAACCTTTACTGGCATATAAGATTTCCAGGGAGTCCCTTCTTTGCAACACCCCTCCCACCTTCTCACTGAGATATAAGGGCTCAGGGACCTATCTCCCATTTCTACTTGTATCTGATGAAGGGAGCTTTAACTCTCGAAAGCTTATACCCTGCAAACCTCGTTGGACAGGTTAACTGCATGATTCTATGATTCCATATTCTGTGATTCTATAACTGCAGCGAAAGGAAATTGTTAGAGGACCATTATTCCTTAACAACGTTCTAGAGCAAGTGTGTAAAACATAAGACCCCAGGGCCAGATCCGGCCCCTTGAGAGCTCTTATCTGGCCCACAAGCCAGCCAAGGCAGCCACCCCCTTCCCAGTCCCAATCTGGGCTGGCAAGGCATGGCCCGGTCTGACCAAGTGGCACTTATGTCATATCTGGCCCTCGTAACAATTGAGTTCGACACCCCTGTTCTAGAGGTTACATGGTATATATAGAAATACACTTGAGCATAGAATTTAAATTTCAATTATATTCTCCCATTAACTCAAGCTATTAAAATGAAAGCCGTCGCTTGAGTTGTTTAAAAAAATCTAATGCATACATGATTTTTTAAAAATTGAAGTTGCTCAGAAATGCAGATTTTACCTGGGTTACTTCATCTCTAGAGTTCCACTTTACAGACAAAAGCAGCTTGGGTAGAATTTCTGGCATATTTACACAATATTGCCTGCAAAGAACAAAACAAAATGCAAATGGATTTTGCACAAAGAGTCTGAAGTATCATAGCAAATATTTTCTGACTACTCAAAAGTACTTAGCAGTTACTGTAATGTAAATATCTTTCTAGAGGATTCACAGACAACTGCCCTCCCTTCCCAAATTGGCTGACAGATTATATACACATTCTCAGCCCTTGTCCAGGTGACTTTTTCAATTCCCACCTAAAATTTGGGCCAAGAGTTCCTCCAGGGGCAGCCAGTGGTAGAGCATCTGCTTGGCATGCAGAAGGTCCCAGGTTCAATCCCCGGCATCTCCAGTTAAAGAGACTAGGCAAGTGGGTGATGTGAAACACCTCCACCTGAGAGCCTGGAGAGCTGCTGCCGGTCTGAGTAGACAATACTGACTTTGATGGACCTTAATGGTCTGATTCAGTATAAGGCAGCTTCATGTGTCACGTGTCCATACCTATGGTTATTCCACCTGCTCTTCACAGAACTTCCTTTATTTGGATGGAACTGTATCTAACACATTTCTATCACGACCATCCTGCTCGGGTCTCAGGGCACAGTGCGTGGTTCCCCCTTCCCCAACTTATCCTCTCAGATGTCCTCTGAGTGAAGTTGCCCTGAGAGTGAATGATTGGCCCAAGGTCACCCAGTGAGCTCTGTGGCTGAATGGAGCTTTGAGCTCCGGGAACCCAGTCCAACACCAGTCGCTAAAGTGTGCCAGCTCTCCAGAAGTCTCATACCTGTGCCTCCAAAGGAAGTCCTTCTCTTGCTCAGTTATTTCAGACAGGGGGTCGCGAGTGCAAATTGCACGGAGCTGCTCTTTGTCACTTTCGCTCAGTTCGTTGTCTCTCGCGATTCTACTGCTCTGTAAGGCAAGGCACAGCATGTCACTGAAACAACGAAGGCTGGATTCACATCTTTACGCGATTATATTAGAACTACTGGAAACTGCTTGCTTTATGCCCTGGATGCACTGAACCTATTTCATTTATTCACCGTATACCTGTTCCGCTTTTTAACCCCAGCATTCCCATGCACCTTACTTTCCTCAATTTTTAAAAAAAATACATATAAGTATGCAATGGCTTAATAATAATTCAAAGGCAAAAGCCGTAACTAAAATCATAGTTTCACTTAAACACGAAGTGGCCGATGGCATGGCATAAAACTAGGTTTCGCTTATTTCTGAAAAGAGACCAAGAAAGAACTCTTCAGAGAGTGTGTGCCCTATCTCTTTATTCACAACTGAAAAGCCTTTGTTCCTTGAAATTAACATCATACTTGGCAGTGTAAGGTGGCACTTTGGACAGAACCTTGCCAGCAGATCTTCGAACGCTGTCAGGTTTGTCTGGCAAAACACATGGGAACACATCAGCCACACGATCACTTAAGCTGTTGTGATGGTGAAGAGTCCTCTCAATCCAGCAGCATAGGAGGCTCACACTGCTCACGTACCAAAGGACACGCTTCTGCCGCTACATTTGTGGAGCTCAGGGCCCACTCAAGGTGTCCTTCTTCATAGGCCACCTCAAGAAGCGTCTTTGCAGCCAGCTGCGGATGGAAGCGGCAGCGATACGGGAAAAGGCACGGGCCTGCTCCTGTGACACCCTGGCAGGATCCAATGCAGACTGCAGAGGAAGGGCCTCGGCAGCCTGCCTTGGACCCCAAAGGGGCAACACCACTGGGTCAACAAGCACAAGCCACACCTACCTCCTCCACCCATTCTCCACTGGGTTATGTTGGAGAAGGCAGGCTTACTGTAAGAGCTGAGATTGCAATTAGGTTGGGGACTAAGAAGGCCCCTAGGTCCAGTCTCACCTACATGAAGCTGTCTTATACTGAATCAGACCCTTGGTCCATCAGAGTCAGTATGGTCTACTCAGACTGGCAGCAGCTCTCCAGGTTCACAGGTAGAGGTCTTTCACATCATCTGCTCGCCTAGTCCCTTTACCTGGAGATGCTGGGGATTGAACCTGGAATCTTCTGCATGCCGAGCAGATGCTCTACCACTGAGCCACAGCCCCTTCCATATTGGTTTGGCGCCCCAAGTGGCTGGCTTGGGCAGGGAGCCGGCCCTGGTGGATCCATGGCTCACAGTAAACCTGTACGTGGATTGTCAAAAAGCTTTCGATAGCTTCTCCAAGAGTCCTAAGGAAGCTTCCTATCCTGTCTGATATCAGACCAACTGTGAGTTCAAAGGAGGGTACGCAGCCATTCATTATCCCTCCAAGTAGGTCCTCTTCCTTAAACTGGGATGGTAGATGACATATGTGATTGCTGTAAACACCAAAGCATCTTTGGGACTGCTCAGAATGAATTAACCTCCACCTATTAAAAGCATTATGAATTCTTTTCCAGAAATGTTGTGTTAGAACCTCTTAAAATGAAAACTGTTTAATGATTCGCTCCCATATAAATTGCTGATGACCAAGTGAAAAATGTGGTCAACTACACTTAATATTGCCATTGTTGATAGAATCAATCATCTGGACGGTATGAAGCAATTTGACAGATCTTTGCCACCAGTGAGGGATGGATAGATAAGGGCGCTAGCATTAATCTTTGTTTGGAACAAGGATATAAAAACAGCAACTTAACTAGTAACAGGTTTTCAAGGCCTGCGGACAACAGCTATAGGACTGTATTAATTCACTAATGAGATTTGAGAAAAAGAACATTATTCTAGGCAATAAACTAGTTTGCCTAGTAAATGTCGTGATGTGACATCATCCCACGGGTCAGGAATGACCTGGTGCTTGCACAGGGAACTACCTTTACCTTTTATAAACAAGGAGGGAGCAGGCTAACAGGTTTAGAACTTATACGACAAGAGGCTGTAGACCGTATATTTATTCTACAGTATCAGGAAGAACCAAGCCATTATTGGAAAGTCTATTTTGGCAATCCAATCCTACCCTCTTGTCTAAAAGTATCCTATGCAAGGGAAGTGGGACAGAATGGTACAGCTCTTCAGGCATGCCTGTTCCTCATCTTCCTCTCTTTACTATTATTTTTTTGCTCACTCAAGTTCACAGTAGCATTAGATGGGCAAAAGCCAAAAGCCCTATAGATGAGGTAAAGATATATGCAGAGGGAGGAAGACTGAGCGTGTAGCATCATTCCCTACTTATGACTTAGCACATTGGCCTCACCAACATGCGTTCGCCTTACATAGGTACAGCAATCACATGAGTAAAAGGTAGGCAAGCATAAGCCCCATCCTTATTATTGGGAATGCTGCTTGTCAAATGTTCCTAGTCATAGGGATGGAACTTCCACGCCCATGCACATGGGGCTGTGCCCATGTTGGGGTAAACACGTATAAGTGGAGGCCTGGGCAAACATGCTTCCCTCCTTTATATGTGAGCCCTGTACCCACAGTGCTGCATGTATAGGGTAAAACACAGATTCTCATATGAACCCAAAAGGCAAACCCCCCCCCCCAAAAAAACCCAAAGGCAACAAAAGATTACGGGTTTAAGTACAAACCTAGAACAAATATTTATATTAACAAAGACCTGATGATTGATAAAAAAACTACAGGTTGAGTATCCCTTATCCAAAATGCTTGGGACCAGAAGTATTTCGGGGGGAGGGGTGGTTCCTGGATTTTGGAATATTTGCATAGACATGAAGAGATATCTTGGGGAACCTGCTGATGGCACGACTGCCCTTTGCGGGTGTGCCTGTATGGGGGAATCTGGGCGTGCGCAGAAAAGATATATCGCAGCTGACGAGAGCTGGGAGGGTCTTTTCCCCCTTGGGGACGCTGAATAAACTGTCTGTTATGTGCCTGTGTTTTGACTATGACCGGTCACATGAGATCAGGTGTGGAATTTCGGCACTCAAAAAATTTCAGATTTTGGAGTATTTCGGATTTTTGGATTAGGGAAGCTCAACCTGTATTACAAATTCCTAGAATTTCCATAGTAAAAGCTCTGCTTAAATCTGAGCTCTGTCACGCCACAAATAGATCTGCAAGTCCACAGAATTTAATATGATCTTAATACATCTACTGTCATCTCTCCATAAAGAATTTTAAGAATGTGCACACATGTTCTAAGGGCTTTCACAAAACAACTAGAAAAGTAAAGTTCTCCTTACCTGCCCGGCAGGGCTGTAGTTATACCCTAGCTCACGAGAGATAGTCCAATTAGCATGTTCTTCAATCACTGACATGTCAGGAAACTTTACAGGGCTGCTAAACCAATCAAATTCTAGCTCTAAGCATGGAGTTTCCTGGGGAGGTGGAGGAATTAAAACAGTTTGTGCTTGTACGTTATCAATAATTTCAATCAAGAAAATAAAAACTGCATTTCCACAAACATAGCATGGGTACCTTTAGAGGACATGAGCAATTGCTAAAGCATACTGTCCACTCTTTATGGCCCATGGAAAATCAGTTCTCAATATGCCTTTCCCCTCATTTGGAATCAATTTCTAGAGATGTACAACAAACAGGCCAATGCACTAACCATAGTTTCACATTAATTCAGGAATCATAAAGTGTGCTGCAGTTCCAAATGGTCCCCTTTGCAATTTTGTTTTCTATCTGCCTGCCCTGGGCCTAGAGCAAAAGAGACCTCTAACAGCCAAGCCAGTCATAGGCCCAGTTCTCATAAGCAGCTAATAAAGAGGTCAAATAGCCTCTGGGTTGTTCCACTACTACCCAGGCGACAATAGCATCCTGCATCTAAACGAACCCCTGCTTCATAGGGTTTAAATGTTTCCATCAATTATCAATAATAAATCACAGCAATTTAAAACATTAAAGAAGATTGTAACTTGCATAATTTGAACAATTATTTAAATCAGCATTAGGTGTAGGATTATTATTAACTGGAATGGTTACAAGCTTCGAATGGATATGGGAAATAAAGTGTTTAGAACATTGGTCTTAAATTTAAAAATAAGAAGAAAAAGGCTGCTTCTGCTTGGTATTTCCCATATTTAGAGCTGTCAACCTTCCAGGTGGGGCCTGGAGATCTCCTGGAAATACAACTGATCTCCAGATGACAGAGATCAGTTCCCCTGGAGAAAATGGCTGCTTTTAAGGGTGGGCTGTATGGCACTATACCTTGCTTAATCCCCCCCCCCAAACTCTGCCCTCCCCAGGCTCTACTCCCCAAATTTCCCAACCCAGAGCTGGCAACCCCTTCCGCATTCCTTCCAGCATCACTGCAAATACAGAGGCATTCAGAACAGCCACAGGTTGTTTTCTAAACCCATGAACACATGAAGCTGTCTTATACTAAATCAGACCCTTGGTCCATCAAAGTCAGTATTATCCACTCAGATTGGCAGCAGATCTTCAGGATCGCAGGCAGAGGTCTTTCCCATCACCTACTTGCCTAGTCCCTTTAACTGGAGATGCCGGGGATTGAACCGGGGACCTTCTGCAAGCCAAGCAGATGCTCTACCACTGAGCCACAGCCCCTAACAACAATAACTATTACAGCATAAGGCTATATAGCAAAATGAATGGTGGCCACGATGGACTGAGGCAAGGAAAATGTTGAAGATGTAGGCAGAAGCTGCAAAAATGCTCATTTCGCTATCTACTTGGCTTGCAAAGGTACTTTTACTACAGTCTTTCTGAAAAGATCATACCAAACCAGGCAGCAAAGCAAGGGGAAGCCGAGAAGCAGGAGGAAAAGGAGGAAACTATGTGGATGCTCCTGGGGAAAAAAGCCCTGCAGTGAGGAAGTTAAAGCAAAGCAAGGCATTTGTGCGGAAAAAGCCAAAGCTATGATTCCATCTTACCGAATCATTTTACCCTTGACAACTACAAGATTATTAGCAACTACTAATTGGACCAAATTAGCAGCTTCAAGATTACTTTCAGAGCTTACTTTAGAAGTCAGGATGCTGAGTTAACAAATATAAAAGTTTTCTAAAGTAACTTTAATAAGTCAATAAAAGGTTGCTCTAACTTAGCTTGGCCAAAGCTAAAACATCATATATTACAGCGTTTCTATAGGCAGCTGCATTTTTCTCTCTCTCCCCTGGGAGACTTAAGAGGAAAATTCTCCTTCCTTCCCCAAATTCTCTTATAGGGTAAATGATAACTTAATATAACTACAATAGTTGCCAAATTTGCCTCACTACTCAGAACCAAAGCCAGCTGTCTTCGTGAATCAGCAACTTGAAAGGCTGCTGATGTCTTCATCTGTTCATAACCGCATCAATCAGCACAAATTGGCCCCACTAAGCACACCTGAGGTGGAGACACACCTTAACCACATCCTGACCTTCAGACAGGAGCAATTCTATGTGGCTTGATCACCTTTAAGCAGAAGCTCCCATCTGGACATCCTCTGGTTGGCTCCCATTTTAAAACCCATCTTCCATTTTGTGTTAAAGCCAGAGGTACAAACGGCATAGGCATTACTATTCTGACAGCCTAAAGGGTCACCCCCTTTTTCATACTGCGGGTGTTAGTTCAGAGAACTGTATGCTCCTGCAAACGAAAGCGTTCAAGGGACAAGGCTGACTTCCCTAATTTGGTTTCAGGTGGCTCACCGCATCGGTCTGCAGCAGGAGAGCAAGATGCGAGTCCAGTACCACCTTAAAGACCAACAAGATTTCCAGGGTATAAGACTACAAGAGCGAAAACTCCCTTCGTTATCTAATGAAGGGGGCTTTGAATCTCAAAAGCTTATACTCTGGAAATCTTGTTGGCCTTTAAGGTACTACTAGACTTGAATCTTGCTTCCCTAACTTGCTGATTTTTCAAGTGCAGAGATTATGGAAGAGCATTCCATCATGTTCCTCCATAAGAAGTGGAACGCTCAGGCAGATTACACTTTGGGAATTGTGCCTTGTTTGTGTGTACAAGACCGCTATGATGTACTAAGAAACTGTGATTCAACACAACAAATTTAAAGAGGAAAACAAAAGCTAGAAGTTGTCATGAGATGCCCATTTACCTTATTTGGATTTGATCCAGTAACTCCAATGGGATTTAGGAGGTCTTCCAGACCATGAGGTACAGGCCACAAATTCAGAGCCATTTTGCCAGAAACAAGCGTGTCTGTGTAATCAAACATGTTAATATTCCCCCACGCCAATGGGCAGTGCTCCTTAAAAAGAGCAAACAATCACTGTTTAGTCTCACCTATTAATGACCACATTACAAATTTAAAAAACGCAGAAGGGGGGGTGATGCATTGTTAAAAAAACTCATGCATGGATCACAAAGACATGAGTCGCAGTTTAGAGGTCAACACAGGTCTGGTCTACACCTGCAACAGAATGACATGAAGCTGCCTTACACTGAATCAGACTCTTGGTCCATCACGATCAGTACTGCCTACACAGGCTGGCAGCAACTCTCCAAGGTCTCAGGCAGAAGTCTTTCACATCACCGACTACCTGGTCCTTTCAACTGGAGATGCCAGGGATTGAACCTGGGACCTTCTGCATACTGAGCAGATGCTGTACCACTGAGCCACAGCTCCTCCTCATAATGAGACAATGAGGAAGTAGTATGAACTGAACCACTTTGGACTACAGGCAAAGGATTAAATTTGTCAAGAGTTCTCAGATATTAGTAAGTCCCTGGAAGCAGAAAGCTAGCATGGACTGCAGAGGGCTGGCTAGTATCGGTCTCTCTCATATACCAATTTTTAATTTGCAGGGACTTTTTACCAGAAAATGCAATAAAAGCCTGACATTTCCACCTATTGTCTGAAGTAGTAACACCCCATTCTACCACCTCACTCTAGCGCATGTGTAGGCCAGTCCAGAGAGTCATTTGAAAGAACTTGTTTTTTAAGTTTCTTATACTGAAAGGTTTAATATTTACCTCCTTTGCACCCTTTCTACCTTTAACTGAGCAGATAGAAAGGCAAAGCCGAGCAGCACGTGGAAGATCAAGAATATGCATCTCATACTGTAGCCATTCATTCCACCTGTGTGGGGGAAAGGTAGAAGCTAACCAAAAGGCCTTAGGAATTTAACAAAAAATTGATTACCAAATTCCTTGTTCTATTTGAAATAAAAAACTGAATTATAGAGTGGGAAGGGGCCATCCAGGACATCTAGTCCAACCCCTGCTTAATGCAGGATTAGTCTAGAGCTCTTCTGACCAGTGTTTTGTCCAGCCTATGCTTAAAGACTTCCAGTGAGGGGGAGCTCACCACCTCCCTAGGAAAGTGAATTAAACACAGCAAGCAGAAAAAACAATTAAAATCACTTGTCTGAAAAAACCCCGTGGAACTCCCCATAGTGGTAGCTTTGCTCCCAGGAACATCCCCCAGATGCCGGCATGGGGAGATACGCCAGGAAAACACCGTTGGGAGGCAGTGCCAGTGCCCGAGCTGCTATCGGCATCTACGGGGACTGGCGTAAGTTGCCCTATGCTGGCGTCCATGCCAGTTTGCACAGCAGAAGTGGCACAGATGTCAGTGTAGGGGTCACGCCGGCTCCTATGCAGCTCCGCCCCCCTTCAGGAATGGGCTGCCCATCTGGCCCTATTTTGATTTGCTCATCGATGATGGATCAATGCATGTCGAAGTGAGACACCATACTCCTAAGATAACCATTTAAAAACTTAGAGTGTTCTCTAATCAATCTTTGATTGTGGGATCCTGCATGGCAGGGGGTTGGGGCTGGATGGCCCTTGTGGTCTCTTCCAACCTTGTGTGTGATTTTGTGATTTTTGTGATTTATAGCAGTGGATACCATAATCATCTCTAAGATGGATATAAAAGTAGTTTCAGTGTCCTGCAAATCACACAGAATTTGACTATGAAGTTATTAACAGTGTGGTATGCTCTGTTAATAAAATATTTAAAAAGGAAAGAAGAGCCCAAACACATCAAATATCTTTAACAACAGGCTTCTTTTCATTGGTTTAGAGCTATTATTTACCTGGGATTGGAGCAAGGTACTCTCTGAGTGTTCACATTATCACACAATGGTTCTCCTCCATGGTAGATACCAGTTCGGACATAGATCTGAAAACAGCATGTTTAAACATGTAACTACACTACGCTGCAATCCAGGGTTTTACAAGGCAACTGTCGATTTAGCAATTTATTTCACGTACATCAAACGTCTACGAGTGTTAGTCAGCACTTATTTAGACAAAAAGATTCCGATATCTCAAAAGTAACATTTATTTATTTGGCAGTGTCTACAAACGAAATATGAGGGTCAGCAGAAGCACTCAAGCTCACAACAGAACTACCGTTCATAGCTTTAACCCAGCAGAGAAACAAGTCCCATCTACATTTGCAGACCATTCCACTTGAGGACTAGGAGTGAACGAACAATGCTTTTAAAGCAGGGGTGTCCAATCTTTTGGCTTTCCTGGGCCACATTGGAAAAATTGTCTTGGGCCGCACATAAAATACACCAACACTAATGATAGCTGATTCATAATGTTTTAAGTACGTTTATGATTTTGTGTTGGGCTGCATTCATAGCAGTCCTGGGCCGGGCTGAAGTTTGGACAAGTCGCAAAATGAAATTATTCCATATATGAATACACAGTGAAAACCCATCTACTAGCAGCTTAATCCCAATCACCGAAAGCCGACTCAAACTCAAAGGTTCCCCAGAACTTCTGCAGTGTGGTCAGACTTCAGAAAGTCTCCCCAGGAAGATTAAACAGAAGGCCAGTTTCAAGGCCAGTTTCCCCCAGTCAAAGCTCACTTCACCAGATGCACAAAGTCCAGAGAAGGCAATTCTGTAACTGAGAAACAGCCACTCAAAGGCTGTGAACTGGGATGATCGGGAAAGGATAATCTCAATGGCAGGTGTGCCTCACTCCCAGACTAGAAAGCTCACTAACAAATTCAGTCTGTTTCAATTACTTGTCTGCTAGCTTATCTACATTGGGGGGGGGGGGCACAGAGTTCAAGTTCACTGGAATCTGACCTTTTAAAACACCACAGAGCTATGGGAACCTGGCTATTTTTAAAGAATCGCTCATTGAAAGAATGCTTCTGCATGCTTATCATATTCAGACCACACACAGAAAGGGTTTTTACCTTGTCAATATCTCGAATATTTACATTGACGTAGGTAGCACAGAGAATTCTTATTCTGAGATTACTGTTAATGACCCAGAGAGATTTGGCTGAAGCTTCACCGTTCATGTACGGCGTAGCCGTAGAGATACGCCTGGAATAAGATGGCATCGTAAAGTTATCCAATGGCAGCTGGGTGTAAAGGCTTTCCTTCGCCATCAGCATGAGGTTGGGCATTCGACCAAGCATGATACAACTTCGGATGTACTGCAAAAAGGTGGGGGTGGAGACAGTTAATTGCACTGCAATCTGTTATAGCATTATTGCTCAACTGCAAAGGTTATAACATTGCTATTAACTTGTGTTACTCAGGACAAACTGGGTTGCATTTTTAAAAAAAATTGAAGCTAGTATTCCAGATTTGCAATAGTCTAAAAATGACATTAGTGGGAATTCTGATCAAGGGTCAAAGGAGCCTTCTTTTATTTGGAATACTGGGCAACTGTTCTATGCTTGCACTACCTTGAAAGATGCCTGTGTGTGTGTGTGTGTGTGTGTGTGTGTGTGTGTGTGTGTGCAAAGTGCTGTCAAGTCGCAGCCAACTTATGGCGACCCCTTTTTTGGGGGGGTTTCATGGCAAGAGACTAACAGAGGGGGTTTGCCAGTGCCTTCCTCTGCACAGCAACCCTTGGTGGTCTCCCATCCAAATACTAACCAGGGCTGACCCTGCTTAGCTTCTGAGATCTGATGAGATCAGGCTAGCCTGGGCCATCCAGGTCAGGGCTGAAAGATGCCTACTATTATGTTATTTTCAGGAGATCTCTTACACCATGAAAGTTCACAAAAATGAAAAATCTAGGATTCGGTGGAACAGTTGTGGGTGGTGGGGTTATACTCAAATTAAAACTTGCTGGAACAGAATCAGGGTGGATTTGGTTTAAATCAAATGGATTTAAATCACTAATCAGTTAAGACTTGATTTAAATCATGGTTTTCTACATAAAGACTCATTCTTGCTGGTATAATCTTAATATTTACAACCAGATGGAGGTTTCATTTTTAGAATAACATTTCAGATTAGTTTTATCAAAAAATACTGATTTGGTTATATTACTGGAAATACATAGATAATTATGACATTATTGCAAAATTAGTGCGAGTTGAACTATTTCCAGTTTCATTTGGGCCACCAGGCCGGGCATTTCTTTGCTGCAGTGTTTGCATTTTGCATGCATGTCTGTCTTACCCATAGGTAGAGGAACTTCATTAAAATATTCCCAAACTGGGTCTCTTTTATGGTCTGCTGCCATTACTGGTTTTTTCCTCCAGGGAGAGAGTAATATAATAAACCTCAGGCCACACACACAAAGATCCCAAGACTTGTATACTGCTCAAAAGGTTTCACTTTCATTTTTACTGATTTTGTATTTCCAGTCATGGCAAAAACTAGAGTCACTATGATTTGGAAAATGTAACTGAGTTAAACAACCTTCATATAAAACATGGCTTAGTCCCCCTACCCCCCGCTGTAAGGAGCAGAGCTTTACCATTTATTTCCAAGGAAACACACATAGGATTGGATTGCGAAGTCCAATGAATTCAAGATGGTTTATTTCTAAATAGGTGTGACTTAGGACTGCAGCCTTACATTCTTAACATTCTAACAAAAAGGGCTTGCTTACCCCCTTCCTACTGAGACAGCAGGCCTTTGAAAAACCAGTAGGCCTCTGGAAAAACAAGGGCAGAAAGGAGGGGGAAATCGGGAAAGAAAGAGTGGAGCCAAGAATAGCAAAAATGAGAAAGAGGAGGTCTGTTGATTAAAGCTAGCTAGACAAAGGAGGAAGGGAGTTGATATCTTCCAAGGTTTGGCTGGACCAGAGCTGGGAAGATACCAGAACTGGCGTCTGGAATCTTAAGGAAAGAACAATAGTCAATGGTAGTTACCAGGGGCAGGAAAGAACTTCAAATAAGACCAATGGCATTCCTGTATTCTGTATTATAATGAAGCCAATCATGAATAAGCTGAATATGATAATCAACCAGTAAGCTATTAGCTAAGACTTTGCATCCAATGAAAAGTTATTATAAAATATGCATAATGTATTTTAGAATGCATAATGAACTTATAAAAGATGTTGCACACCTTTGTTAAAATGCGCAGCTAATTCTTTTAATGTTCTCAAGAGCAAAGCTGAGCCCAGTAGCTACTGAATAAACACTGGCTTTCTAATTCTGGTCTGAAGTCTCTCTGTCTCCCTTTCCTGCTTTTGATTTATTATTTTTCCCGCTACACTACCGAGGCAAACTAAACAGGCCACAACTTAACACACCCACACACACAAAACCTGAGAAGTACTGCTCAAAGGGAACGGAGCGCTGACACTGACACAAACTGATTCCTCTCTCCAGCCCTGGAACCTGGCCCCATGCCATGCCGGATGGCTCTCCCTCGCATGCTTTGCATTACAAAAGCTATTACATGCAAGCCTGCTGATCCTTCAACAGTGACAGGAGAGGCCTGATCAGTCTAAATGTGGAAAATGTTGAAATAAAGGGTTGCCAACCTCCGGGTACTAGCTGGAGATCTCCTGCTATTACAACTGGTCTCCAGCCGATAGAGATCAGTTCACCTGGAGAAAATGGCCGCTTTGGCAATTGGACTCTATGGCATTGAAGTCCCTCCCCTCCCCAAACCCTGCCCTCCTCAGGCTCCGCCCCCAAAACCTCCCACAGGTGGCGAAGCGGGACCTGGCAACCCTACTCTCTTCCCAGTGACAATCACTTAAAAAGCACAAAAAAAGGGAAAGAAATACCACATGCTTCTATTTTCCCCATGAAGCCCCAACAAACCATTTAAAAAGTAAGACTGCTTCAGTAACTTCATCTTCTAAGCTCTATGACTGATCCCAGTTTCATTTCTCATGCAAACACTTTCCTTCAAGGCTTCGAACTGTTCATAAACCCAGCTCTGACAAGCCGCATTAAATTACGACACGAACAAGATGCTACTCACCTTATACTGACTCAGGGGGTGTTTTTCTAGCAAGTATTCATCACAACCACACACTTTTAAAATATACTTTCCCTGATACTCCAAAACGCATAGCTTTAGCTGCTCCGAAGACAGCAACATACTCCGTGTTTTTTTCCTGATTGCTTCGGCGATTACTTGCTCTGGCACATAGTCATGGTTGATTTTTAAGGTGTATTTCTGCTTGTCGTTATTGGGAGACACGATTACCCAGATAACCACTATTATTTGCCCTGAAATGGAAGGAAACAGGGCAGGTTTCAATGCAGACTGCTCGAAGACACACTTCCCGTGCTGCGTCCAGACACAGGGGATGTTGTGTAACAGCCACCAACAAAATATCACAGAAAAAAACAAAAACAAACCCAGGCATTTGTTTTGCAAAGACCAAAATGCTTTCAGGGTGACAGATTTTCTTTTGTTTTGCTGTCAAGTCACAGCAGGTTTATGGCGGACCCCGTAGGGTTTTCAATGCAAGAGATGTTCAGAGGTGGTTTGCCACTGCCTGCCTCCGCCTCACGACCATGGTAGTCCTTGGAGGTCTCCCATCCAAATACTAGCCAGGGCTGACCCTGCTTAGCTTCTGAGATCTGATGAGATCAGGCTAGCCTGGGTCTATCCAGGTCAGGGCGTGACAGATCTGACACGCCCTGACAAGTGTGCTGAAAATTAAACGAGTACCCAGTTCATAGTACATATGTGTAAATACCATTCTCCCCCTGCGCCTCCTTATGCTAGAGATATTTTACCAAACTGTACTCCCAGAACAAACAATAAAAAGACGAAGTTGTGTGCCTAGATGCTCTCTCCACCCCATTAAGCACCTCCTGGGATAAAGGAAAAGACCCTGAAGCACCACTCTGTGCTGTCCCTTCTGTGCATCTTCAGGACTGGCAAAAAAACCAGGTGAACCCACCATTTCCTTGGTCAAACCAGGGCTGAGTTGGTAGGGCAAAGGGATGGGAGGCAGCAGAGCCCTGGATTGACCTAGTGCTCTACAGTACTGTTTCCTGGAATCAGCTTCTTCCGAGCACCTGACCCTACTTTATTAGTAATTTATTAAGCAATCCCTAACAACGATACAAATCCCTCGGACAAAATCTTGTAACACTGCTGGAGCAGAAAAAGGTGAGCGCATCAAGAAAGCGGAATTCTTTAAAAAGAAAACACCCAAAAAACTATATTTATACTGAGATTATCCTGACTGAAGTGTGCACTTCAAAACTGGAAGCGTTATTAATTTCACTGTCAAAGCAGTTTCCCATCCATCAAACACCATTTGGCAAACGTGCCGAACGGCTATACCAAATGCTTCTTTTACCTTTATCTAGTTTATTGTATATGTGCTTGGGCAACTCAGGCGATGATTCTATGTTGGGGGGACAGACATATAGGGCTCTACTGTGGGGTGCGTTAACGTCTCGAAGTTCTACTGCTTCTTTACAAACATTCAGAATGTTTCTTCTGAAGTCCTGAACTTCTGGATCTTTAACCAAGTCGAATTCACATACAGGCATGCCAATAGCAAAACCTAAAAAGAAAGCAAACATCTAATAAACATTAAAGCAAGGAACACAGTATTTTTAGTACTATATTGAGTGCTGTTAGCCAATAGTAATATTTTTTTTAAAATTCATTTATACCCTGCCTTTCTCCTCAATGGGGACACAGAGTAATTTACATAATTCTCTTCCATTTTAGCCTCGCAACAACTCTGTGAAGTGGATTAGGCTGAAAGTGTGTGAATGGCTGGCCCACAATCACCCGGCAACTTTCATGGCAGATGGGGTATTCAAACTCGGTCTCCCAGATCAAAGCGCAAAACTCTAGCCACTACATCAAGACGGATCTCTAAGAAACCAGATGATCACATTCCTCTTCAATACATATTTTTTAAACACCCTAAACTTTGCAAGATCGTAGGTATGTTGAAGTGCAAGCTGCAGAATAGTAATTAATTGTATTAAATTAATCTTATAACCTTAATACTAGGACTTGCCAGATTCTTTTCCAGTTATTTGTGCTAGAGGAAATCCTTTTATATTTTGCACCAACATTTGAAAGCCCAATCAAAGCATATTTACCATCATCATCACCTTTATTAGACATTGATCACATTTATCTGTACGTTCTCTCCGTTGAAATAAGAAACGTTTCTAACAAAACAGTCTTAATTTAAACGGAAACACACATTTTGCTTTTTAATCATAGGAAGCCCCAGAGTCCCTCGATTTCCTCAGAAAAAAGGAACCCTTGCACCTTGCAACATCAGAATCGACACATAATTTGCCAGCTAAAAACTGATATTGATGCTGCTAAAGCTGAAAGCAATAGGACCCAACTGAGTTACAACTAACTTGTTTACTTGTTTCAGCAGTATTTAAGACCACAAGCTAGATTGCATCAACAGATGCAACTAGGATCTGTGAGACCTAGGTTCGAATCCCCACTCTGCTGTGGCAGTTTGCTGGGTGACTTCAGGCCAGTCACAACCTCTGAGCCTAGCCTACTTCACAGGGTTGTTATCAGGATAAAATTGAGGAGAAAATGCAAGTTTCTTGGGGTTCCTGTTGGGTAGGAAAGTGGGGTATGAATTAATAAATAAATAACATTGCTAGTTCTATAATACATGTGATGTGTGTGTGTATGCATAAATGAGAGACTCACTCAATGCAAATATATCAATACATATTCATTCAGGTGAAAAGGTCATTGCTAGCGAAAATATGATTGGGTACTCAATGGCCAATATGATGGGACAACTTTTTCACACAGTCCAAAACCTCTGAATTCCCATCACATTTCTACCCAACCACCACCTGCAAACATATCTAAATACAGAAAGCCTCACCAATTTCACGATTCAGGATTTTCTCTTCTCTGTTGCCTACTGGCTCTATGACTTTTAGAAAAGGCTGAAAGAGCCGCAGGTCACATAATCTCCGCGTTTCATCAAAAAATTCTTCTCTTTCCGCTTCTTGGGTAACACTTACAAAAATGTAAGATGACTCGTCTTGAAGTAGCTGGTAGAGAGGGTATTTTCTAGCTTCTTTAAAGAGTTCGTGTTTAATATTTAACAGAGTGGCCTCACGGAGGCATTCTAAAGTCACTATCATACCATTAGGTAGAAGACATTCCACTAGGATTCTAGGGGGCATCAAGTGGATGCCCCACAGTTCACCAGATGATGGTCTTGGAGGCATTTTGCTAGTTATCTTCGCTTAAGGTTATCAAAAGACTAAGTTCGTAGAGTCCTGCAGAAAAACCTGAAGAAAGACGAAACGCTTAATATTACAGTGGTATACGGAGGTGCCTTTCACAGTCCTTTCTCATTTGCACCTTTGTTGCCAATCATAGCACCTGTCCAACAGTTTGCGGAATTTTAGTAGTAAAAAGTTTTAACCCTAATTTGTATTCAGCGGTCCAAGGACTCGCAGATCCCCAATCACCTCCCATAATCAAGTTACCACTTTAACTACTGTTCAATAGAAAGTCAGCAATGGTATTTTATAACCCTGACCCACATATATAGAACTCAATTCTATGAGCTTTTCCACAGATGCAAGAGGGGGGAGTGGCCCCATTTGAATCCTCAGAAAGCTGTGCCAGGGATCATGGGAACTGTATGGGGAAAACATGTAGGATGAAGCAACAGGTGGAAGGGGGAAATGAGTGTGATTGCCCTTCCATGCTCTTGAACCATTGGCAAAGCTGTTAGGATCCAGCCCATTGTTCATTTGGAAGATAACTAAGCAGAAACATATCAGGTTAAAAAAAAATCTACTTGTCTTAAGATACTTCACCATGCCTGATATAGGCACTCCAAATAGGGTTGCCAACCACCAGGAGGTGACTGGAGATCTTCAGGAATTGCAGCAGATCTCCAGGCTATAGAAATCACTTCCCCTGGAGAAAATGACTGCTTTGGAAGGTGGACTCTTATTTAAATGATATTGCTTAAACAGCCAAAAGGCCACAAGCGGAATCACACTAATATAATCCCCAATGTTAACCCTTTTTACATTTAATTACTGCCTGCAAAAATTTAGCCACTAATAATGTGATTCTTTTATCTGTACCAAATAACAACCATTGGATTAAGCTTTGCGGGGAGAGATAAAATTTACAAAATAGGAGTTGCCGTAAATATTTCCACCTCAGATCCTCCCAAAGACAACTGTACAGCAAAATGTCTTCCAGGGTCTCTATATGGCCATCCCCACATACAGAGCTTCTATCTGAATAGGGAATGCCTGCAAAGCGTCCTTCCGTAACCCTAGGCGGGAAAGCATTCAGCCTAGCCAACATAAATGCTCTTCTATATTGATATACCGTTAAATGGAAGACATATCGTGGGATGGATTTAGAAGGGATTAAAGCAAAAAGGAGCCACAGGTGGACTCTATGGCATTAAACCCCACTGAGGACTCTCCTCCCCAAACACGCCCTCCCCAGGCTCCCCCCACAAAAAATCTCCAGGAATCTTCCAACCCAGAGCTGGAATACAGACCCTCCAACTGAAATGCAGGGGGAAAAGCAATAGGAAGGAAAGAAGATGGAAGGGGCAGTAGCTAAGGCCCCACCAATCACATCAGGCTGGCCTGGGTGTCAAAGGCACGGCTTAGCAAAGCACACAGGCAAGGCTGCCAAGTATTCATGCTTTTTTGCCCGAGTCAATAGGCAATATAGCAGCGGTCATGATGTGGTGTGCCACAACCAAATCCTGGAATGCTGTCCAGAGCTACGAACAAGTTGCCATGGAACAGCTGTAGCTGTTACCCTTCTCCCCTCCACTCTACTCCTTCCTCGACTGTGAAAAAAATCACCCAGTTGACTAGACAGCCAGGTGTTTATTTCCACTACCAAACATACTTCACCAGGGAAAAGCTTGAACTCATCTTCATTCTTTTGCTCTAGCCCTAAGCTTATTGGAATGAAACCAATCCCTGAAAAACTATTTGGAGAGTAGCATCTTTCCATGACCTTCACAGATGCACCCCCTCCAAATTACGTATAAACAAAACTGTGTTAGATTTGCATCGCCTTTCAAAAAAAAAGATGTTAGCCTGAGAACCACTTCTCCCCCTTAGGTGGGAAAGCAGCTGGAGAAGGACAGATTCTGATCACAACAAAGGCCTGCAAAAGAAGGGTTAATCCTCCCCCCTTTCCACAGTTTTAGGGCTGCATTCAACTCTACAGCTCCCTCCTTTGTCTGCCTTCCCATTAAAACTGAAACTGGCAGATCTCCCAAAATCGTGATTAGTTTGGCCCACAGGAAGGACAGTAGATGTGCCTTGCTTAAAACTCAGCTGCAAAGAAAAAAAGTTGAGTCTATCAATTAAGGCAGTTAAAATCTGAAAAGCATGCTCATTTCCCCCACCGTTTCAAGGAGGTGGCAGATTCCAATTATGCAGCAGTCAGATCAAAATAGCAGCTGGTATTTGTGCTTGTCTTCTTCAGGAAATGGCAAAGAGATTGTGCATTGAATGTGTATACTTCTATTTTGCTGACACATAAGAGCACGCCTCCAGAACTTGAATTTTTGGAAAGTAAGAATATAAACACAGCCCTTTCAAAATACTGCTGGCAACCATTGCTACCGAACAGAAGGGACTATCAATCTGGAAAACTGAACAGAGCAGATAAAGATAGACCAATTGCTTTTGTAAGTGGCAAAGAATATAATTCTGCAAATACTTTGACACTAAGAAGGTGTCTTTTAAGGCTCTTCTACGTGTATGGCTATACCTAAAAATCTTTCATCTCTGAGAACTATTCCATTGTTCAAAGATTTCAGGGAAAGTACTGAAACATTGTACCAAGTAGCTAGCTAGTTTAACTTTCGAGTCTATATATCTCCTATTGGCATTACGATAAAGGTCATAGCTGGGGCAGATTTTTAGCAATAACGTTAATATTAGGTACAAATACTATAAAATTGTTTTGAAGTATGCTGACATTCACCAGCATAGTTCTTACATAAATATTTATTGATGTAAAAACCCAGACGTTGTTCTATTCCTTTCCCATAAAGCCAGCTATTCATCAGACCTATGGGTCTGCAACTTTAACAACCAAGAAATGTTACATCATTCATAACACTGTCCCCATTTGTTAATAGGTAATTTCAATAAGCGGAAAATACAATGGACTTAGAAAGCCCCTAAGTCACACAGCTTCAACTTCCCTGGCAACTGTAACATATCAAAAGGAAACAGGTGTTCTAGCTAACCTAAACCTGCTTTAGATATAAAAGGCTCAACTAACACCAGTGGAGTTTAACACATTTAGGATCAAGGTCTAAAGTGGAGAAATGAACCTTTCGTAGAAGCAGAGTATATTTTTAACCAAACAGAAAAGCAGAAGTCACATGTAATCCTTGAATGCAACGTATCCTAATAATACAAGAATCCAATGCAAGCTCTAGCTTTGCTCAGTCTTTGTTAGAGGTCAGTTTACAAGATTTCAAGAGATTTTTTGGAAACAGCTCTTAACTTCAGTACTTTAAATCCACCTATTTGCATTCAAAGAAATACTTCTATTTTTCCTACACTGGCTTGGATCCTACTAACAATGAGCAGAAGTTGACCAATTTCCCCTGTGTTTGCCTTCCCTCAGACATCCCTTACGACAACCAGCAAAATGATTCCTAGAGCTGCAGAACCCGTGGACAAAACATCATGTGGGGTGGAGGGCTGCACTGAGGAGGGAGGCCGAATTGCCTTCTTCCTCTCTCTTACACAAGTGCAATTCCACTGATGGAAGGAGGAGGGGGGCGATTCTGCCTCCTTCATTCTTCTCCCTTGTAGCCCCCCAGAGGCTTTTTGTCCACACAGACCCCACAAGTCCAGAAAGGATCTTCCCAGGGGCCCAAACGGGATTGCTGGGGGGGGAGGGGGGTGCAGGGAAAAGTCTGTATGCACTGTATATTCCCACTGTTGGTTGTATACAAGCCATTATATTTACATAATGAAATGACCTTCACTTTGTACCTTGGAGAAACACAAAGGAAGATATTTAAATTCAAGCTCTCTCTCCAAGGCAAATGACCTTCTGCAAGGCCTTCTGCCTAACCCGTAGATAGGAACAAGAAACCGCAATTAATAAAATCCTTCTTACCTGCAACTTTTTTTTGGATCAAGCAGATCCAAAAGGTCCCCTTCTTCACATGATGGTTACATTATTAAAAGTTCTCTGCTGTCAACATTTTGTATATTACAAAGATACAGCTCTTTGATATAATTCCAGAACATTGCTAGAGTTGTTACATGAAGTGTTTTTCAGCTCTGGGAAGCCATACTGTTTGACTCTTCATGGCAAAGGTCTAAACCTACAACCATATTCAGCATACTTGTTTTCAAGATTAGTAGATTTGGACCTAGGCCAAGCGTAGGAACAAAGGGACCAGCCTGAAGAGAGACAGAGAAAAACAGAGTGTTAGCCAATGCATTGCAGAATAAAATACACTTTCACAGAAAGACCCCTACATTTCATGGACAGGGATCTAGAATGTAGTGCTGTAGTTTTAGGGGGTGTAGCCCCATCCAGAACAGGAGATAACCTATTCCCTGGTTCAAACCTTCCCACCAAAAGCACCTCAGTTTTGTTGTGATTCAGTCATAGTTTATTAGCTCTCGTCTATTCCAAAACTGCCTCCAAGCATCCGTTCATGGTTTCTACATCCTCCCTGAGATCCGCTCTAGCAAGAGACAGCAGTGAGTGTCATCTACATATTGGTAGCAACACAGCCCAAATCTCTGATTACTTCTCCCAGCAGCTTTAAGTAGAGGTGGAAAAGCACGGAGGACAAGACAGAACCATGCCTGAGGCCAAGGAAGAGGGGAGTAGCAGTCCCCCAGCACCACACTTTGAAACCTACCTTTGAAGTAGGCCCAAGACCCACTGCAAAATGATACTTCCCAGACCCAACCTCCCAGACTCAACTCCAAAAGGCGGTACAGGAGACCACGATTCATGATATCAAAAACCGCCAAGAGGCCCAGGAGAATTAACAGGGTTGCACTCCCCTGTCCATCTCTTGGCGTAGGGCAACCAAGAGCATTTCAGTACCATAACCAGGCAGAAAGGGATCCTAACAATCCACTTCATTTAGGAATCCTTAAACTGCCCAGCCACCACTTGTTCAGTTGCCTTGCTCAAGGCTGGTACATTTGAAACTGGATGGTAGTTACTGAAATCTCTCGAGGTCCAGAGTATGTTTCTTTAGGAGTGGACACACCACTGCCCGCTTCAAGGCAGGGGCAGCCACCCCCTCTCTTGGCTGGCATTTACTGTCTCCCAGACCCAGTCCGCCAGCCCCTCCTGGAAGATTTAAGCAGCTGGGAGGGGCAAGGGTTATATAAGCAGGTGCCAAGTCTCAGACTTCCAAGATTCCTGTCCACATCCTCAGACTGAACAAACTGAAAGGTATCCCACACACATCCCTGTCATTAGTCTTTCCATCACCTCCTATTTCCCTGAACAAATCCTCAATTCTCTATTCTTAAAAGTAGTTGTGCACCACTTTTAAAATATAATTAAGTATTTGCATAAAATCAAATTAATGATACCACAACTCTAATTAAAATACAGAGTTTCAGGATACAGTTTAATCTTTACTGTGACATTTAGTTGAAAACATCATGGGGTGGATCCAGTGCAAGGATCTTGCCAAATCCATGCAAGGATCTCTGATCTTCCCAGCTCTCCTCTCCCCCCAGCAGTGAGATCCAACCCCCAAAAGGTTTATTTGGGGGGGGGGGGTCACAGGACCTGTGTGGAGCAATAGCCACCAGGTCATGAGGCTGAAATGGGAAGAGGGGAGGGGCAAAAATCACTCCTCTCTGCCTCTCCTGCCAGCAGAGGTTTACTCACACAAGAGGCAGAAGGGAGCAATTTCTTCCCCTTCCCCATTGCAGATGGCCAATCCATGTGGCTGTTACCTTGTCTGGGAACTGTGGCCCTGGAAATAAACTTTCCTGGGGTCAGAAATGGCTACTGGAAGGAGGGGAGAGCCAGTCAGTCCTGCAGCTGTCGAAATTTCTACCAACAAATCACAGGATTCAACCCAACAGACAGACAGCCACTATTCACAAATAGGTCCCCATTACCACTACAGTAAGCTGAAGTTGGCACTTTTTTACTACCGCCCTATTGTTTTAAAATTTCCATTGCACATTTGGGCCAACTGGTTCCCACCATGTTATGCTGGTGGTATGGGGGCTTCTGCAGTGAAGCCCCTTGGTGCATTGCTGGGCCAATGCAACAGCCCCAGGTCACTTGGAAAGAGGCATCTTCATGGTTCCTCCATATGCCAGTGTGGCTCCTTCAGGACACTGAAGCAATGGAGAAGAACCCCAACACAGCCCTCTCCCACACATCCCAGGGCCTCTTATGTTACTCCAGCAGCATAGGAAGGGGCTGTGTCACTGACTGTAACATAAAAAAAAAGCCTTGGAAATGATTCCCATTGTTTTAAAAGGTCCAATATAGAGCACTTCAGCAAGTGCAGTTTCTTTGTACCTGAATGCAGCCATGATGCCACAGCAGAAGAGAATGTAACACATGTAACTGAACTGCTGCAGTACCAAAAACAAAAAAGTGAGCATGACAAACATCTGCCCCAGAACTCTTTTTAAAAAAAGAAATGCACTGTCCTAACTGGAAGCTGACTGCCCATATAGAAACTTGGAAGGCTTTGTCACACAAAGACCATCTGCAGTCTGGCGAATGTTGATTTACAGACATAAAGGTTAAATCAACATCCTTTTTTTAGCCTTAACTGAGCTACACAAACGGCAATTAACAAACGATAATTAAGCTTTCCTCCTCGCCATTTGAAATGCTATGTTAATGTACACAACACTAAATCTGAAAAGCATTTCAAGGTTCTAAACATATCCACTGATCACTGGTGATCCTAATGCTAGTTGTACTGCTAATTATTAGAGCTGAGTAATCAACTGAGTACAGAATAGTCAATTTCAAATGTTTGTCTTTATTGTGACAAAACAAATGACTTGCAAAGCAAGCATCTCTAGTATCTCATTTGATTGGGTACTTATATTTTTGAAAAGGGAACCTCCTTCTCCCAGAACAGCCTTCTCTATTCAACAAGCCACTTATTCATCTTTTCAATTACCTTTCAAGATCACTTACTCAGAAAAACTTAAAAACCAAACCAAACCATAAAACTCACTTTATCTGCCCTCCATTCACCAGGACTTGTCTACATTATCTCGGATTATTTATATCTGTCTCTGGGTACTATGCAGTGCAACCAAATTCTCACTTCAATATTCTGTCTAGCACCTAATATAAGATTGGGGGGTGGGGGGGGGGAATTAATAGCAGAAGACAGACATGTTAACAAAAAAAATTAAACCACTATACGAAACGTACTGCAATTAGTTTTGCAAACACTCAAATATCCTCCTCATCTACCACCGGTATTCTCTCAACATTGTCTGCTCATAGTTAGTGGATTTAAAGTACATTTCCCCAAAAGCCAAGTCCTGTGAAGAAAATGAGTCACTTTCTCAGGGGGTGAAAATAGTTGTCTATGAGAAACCAGGGTCCCTGGATGCCAGACCTTTTGGCCTCAGAATCCCAAGCTGTAAAGACTGGAGAACAAAATGTTTTCGTCCCTTCTCAGGCATGTCAGTCACTCCAGAATTCAGCACAAATACTGGCAGGATCGCTAGCCTGACTGCTTTTTGTGGCTTACCAGGGCTGTCGCATAGTGACGGGCTCACAGTCTCAGTGGTTGAATGTGCTGCCCTTCTTTGCTTCCAGCCGACAAAACTGGCAGCATCTTAAAATACTCTGCAACAAGGGGATCACTTCTAAAGATCTGACTGTACTTGGTGGGAAAGGGGCTCTCATCTTGTCTTTGTACATGTAAGCACATTTCAATAGGCAACGGCACCTAATATACAGCAAAAAAATACTGGAATAGGAAACTCCTATGCCTCTCAGTATGATTTTGTGGCAGACACATACTGAAAAAGTATAGGGGAGAAACAGATATTTGCTATTGTTCTTTGCCATCAAGTCGCAACAAACTGATGGCCACCCCACATGGCTTTCAAGTCAAGAGGTATTCAGAGGTGGTTTTGCCATTGCCTGGCTCTACTTAGCTATCTTGGTATTCCTTGGTGGTCTCCCATCCAAGGCCAATCCTGCTTAGCTTCCAAAATCTGATGAGATTGGGCTGCCCTGGGCTATCCAGGTCAGGGTGTACACTAGCCGTAGGGGCCCCAAAACGGAGAGAGACCAAAACGGAGAGTTGATTCTTTTTACTGCTGCTTTCAGAATAGTTTATTACTGGTCGGCTACTTTATCCCTTGGGTTGCTTCTTTTGTATTGTTTTAACATGCAGTTCTTATTATTTTAATTTTTTGGTTTGTTATGCATGTGTTCTTGTCAGCATTTAAGTTGACAAGTGGGTATAATGATATATTATTTTTTCATTTTAAATAAAGAAAAATGAATATGTTTCCTTCTATACAAACTTCATGGGATTATGGAAAGAGATCAAACATACCTGAACCTGCCCAATCAGTTAACCTTCTTCTGGTATCCCTGCCTCAAGAGGTGAGGTGGGCATGTACCAAGGGGGGAGGCGTGTTCTGCATGGTGCCCTGTGCTTGGGAACTCTCTCTCCAAGGAGATTTGCCTGGCACTGTCTTTATCATCTTTTAGGTGCCAGGCCAAGTCTATACTCTCAAGCTTTTAATATTAAACTCACATTACACTTATCATTGTACTACATTGCAGCATGTTTAGCTGTTCTTCTAGAGTTTTAATTATTAATTTAGGGTTGTTGTTTTTACAGCCACAACTTTAAATTTTAGATTGAAAATAGAAAGTCATTGTATGTGTGTGTGTATACATATGAATTTTAAAAAACAAAATAAATATCGGGAATAAAATAAACTTTAACCACAGAAAGAGCTACTTGATTACACTTGTACCTTCACTGAATGGCCAATAATACAGCCTAAACATCTTAGTTTATAACAGTTTACGTGTATAGTGGAGAGTAACCTTAATATTCTGACATTACACACAAAAAAGCTATTTGCCCCTGAATGTTCAGCAGAAAGTGAAAAACCTTACCTAGTCCTCTGCGCATCATGCAGAACTTACAGGTGGGAGGGGGTGTCTGTGTTGTATGGCAAAAACCAACCCTGCTCCTCTACCAGTTTCTTTGTTACATACAGAGAATCTACCGGGGAAGGGGGGGGGAGAGAGTCAGTGTTTCATGCCAGGCTTTGGAGTAGGGTTACCAACCTCCAGATACTAGCTGGAAATTTTCTGCTATTACAACTGATCTCCAGCCGATAGAGATCAGTTCACTTGGAGAAAATGGCCGCTTTGGCAATTGGACTGTATGGCATTGAAGTCCCTCCCCAAACCCCACCGTCATCAGGCTCTGCCCCAAAAATCTCCAGCTGTTTCCCAACCTGGAGCTTGCAACCCTACTTTGGAGATACCAGAAGCAGTGAGAAAGTCCTGCTGCCTCTATTTATCTCCAAGCAGTGTGGATTTGATTTACCGGTAAATCAAATTGATTAAAATCATAAGTCAGTAAGAGTAGATTTAAATCATGGTTTTCTACATTCTTTTACGGCCTGCTGCCATTACTGTTTTTTTCTTCCAGGGAGAGAACACTATGATAAACCTCAAGCTATACACACAAAGATCCCCAGACTTTTGGAGTATTCTGCTCAAAAGGTTTTACTTTCATTGTTACTGCTTGCCCCTCTCTCCTCACACTTAGCTCATTGTATAGATTTATTCCACTCCAAACAACCTTCTATTCATTAAACTTCTGGAAACTTAGCACTTAAGGAGTAAAGGGTTGAATCTGTGTACATAGATTTGCAAAGGAACAATGGGATTAAGGTCTTTTTCTCAACTCTGTACGTTTATTTTATAACATTTTTGCTGTGAAGAGGCATGTTATCTCTGCAGACATAAATTCAGTTTTGAGAACTGCCAAATGAAGCATCTGTGATAATATCTTCTAAATGGAAAAACTGCCCAAAATAATCTTATAGAAAACTTCTGGAAGAGCATGACATTGTGAATGGATTAATGGAACTCATTTAAAAACATATGTAAACATTGCATCAATATGCAGCCTCATCCTACATAATTAAAAACTAATCCTTATTTCATGATGAATAACCTTTGGACTATTATGTAACTTAAATAGAAAGCTATCTTTAGATAGATTTTTCCTCAAAAAGCATTAAAAAAAGATTTAAATTTTTAAAAATCCTATTTAAACTTTTAAAATCTGATTTTTTAATTTTAAAAATTGCTTTTTATCCACCCTGTCTCCAAGACCTGCAAGAAATGAAATACCAACCATTCTCTTCTCCCAAGTTCCCTGTATGTGCCAAAGGCTTTGGAGATGGGTTGGATCAACAGGCAAATAAAGACTAGCTATTAAGGTCTGCCAAAACACGTGAACTCATGGCTCATCTATTGTTTTTGGGAGTTCTACTTACCAATAATAGCCCAGAATTTGAAACACTTCTAATGTATTGGGCTTTATCTTTTGGAAACAGACCACTTCTCATAATCATATTCCAACCAATGATCTAAATAGGAAATAGCTCCGGTATAGTTACGCATTCAAACGACTATATTTAAGTAGCATGCTCCGACTGCCTAATCTTTGTGTCTAGGTAAGAGCAAAATATACCCAGTGCGAATGGGAAACTGAGCAATGGCCAATTAGCAGGTAAGACTGAAGGTGTGAGAAATATTCAGCTTCAGAATCCTTGCTGAAAGTGTTCTGCCTGTCTTTGCTCAAAGCTACAGCATGTTTACAGACCCCTCCACTCTTCCTTCATTTTGTTTCAGTGCTTACATTTGCAAAGATTTTTCTAGAGCATCATACCCATACTATGGAGGTGTAACATTTCTGGAAATTCTGGCCATAGGGGGGAAAAATGAGGGGGGTTTCGCCCAGGGAAAAAAATCAGAATTTCTGCAGAAAACTTAAATATATTCAAAACTTCCTTTTCTATCAAACCTAAACTTATTTTGCCGCTTTAACATAAAATGCATTTTTATAACTTAGCATAAGTTGTACTAATTGGCATATTTAAACTGGAGATCTCCTGCTATTACAACTGATCTCCAGCCGATAGAGATCAGTTCACCTGGAGAAAATGGCCGCTTTGGCAATTGAACTCTATGGGATTGAAGTACCTCCCCAAACCCCACCCTCCTCAGGCTCCACCCCCAAAACCTCCCGCTGGTGGCGAAGAGGGACCTGGCAACCCTAATAAAGATATAGATATATATCAGCTCAATTACATCCAGGCTTGTTGTCCTCCCAGCTGCTGGACTATGCTTCTAAACAAAAGACAGATACTTCTAATTTTGACAGACCAAAGGCTTGACACTTTCATGTGTTTAGTGTGGCTGCCCTGCAATTCTTCGGCAAAGTAGGGAGGAAGCTATCCACCTCCTGTGGCACCCACCCCCCCTCTCAAAATTCTGAAGGTGCCCGCAGGCTAAAAAGGTCGGGGACCCACTTTTGTCGTTGAATATGTGTTTTGTTTCTTTGCTCTAATGTTTGCCAGTGTTTGTGGTTTTATAGTGTATGAGCACTGGGAAATGATTTTCTATGACTTACTGTGTGCCTTGTTTATATTATGAAATGTATACTGTTAATCTTATGCTGAGATTATATCATTAATTTTATATTGCAATTAATTTGCTGCTTTTATGCCGCTGCTTCTTTTCTGTTCTTACCTTTTAATGATGTGAGCTTTTAGCTGAGCACATGGAGTAATAATGTGTTAAAATAGACAGGTCGCCACTGTTGAGGGGGCCTTTTCAAGACACCTACTCTACATTTTTTTATTGCCTTTCCATGCTTTTGTCATCTGTCTTGACAGATATTTGGTTTTTACCCCTTTTATTTTCTGTTCTACTGTAAGTGTTGACTTAGGCACAACAAACAAATGAAACACCAATTGTTTTAAAATTGATCTTGGAATTCATTATTTATACATTGTGCTGGGGACATTTTACAAATGGTTATTATTTTTCAAAATAAATTACAATTTCAACATATCCTAATATCTACTGAAGTTTCCAGGAAAAGTTTATACTGTTTACTACATCTAAAGTTACCTTTCAATAGGACTGAAAATAAGTGAATGAGTTTCTGTTTAATACTGGTTTTCAGATAAGCACCAGCTATGTATTAAAGCTACCTACGCTTTTGACAGTCAAAAAGCTTGCACTGTAGAAGCTTGTAGTAAATTTTCAGCCAATTCCTGATCCTCAAGGATGAAAGTCCATAGGAGGCTAGGAAGGGGCTGTGCCGGCATTCGGGGTCCTGCGCCGGCGCTACTTATACCACCCAGGGTGGCCCAGACGCCACCCTCCTGACGCTGCTGTGGCAGCACTGCCCAGAGACACCGTCGTCCAGACAGCACACTTTCCCTTACATGGAGATACACCACCTTTTGAGGCGGCATATCCATGTGCAACACAATGGAGTGGTTGCACGGGTTTTCCATGTAAGGGGAAGGTTTTGGCCTCCGTGGGGAGGGGGGGGGCAAAACCTCCTTTGGAGGCAGCACAGCACGCTATCTCCAGTCACCGGTGCAGCCCTACCCCTCAGGAATGGGCTGCCTGTATCAATCATCTGCACGTCGACCAGCTAAAACACTGCTATGACTGGGACTCAACGGACTGCCACATGTACAGAAGATCCTGGCATGGGAAACTGGCCATGGGAAACTCCCCTGGAAGGCAGCCTCCATAAGGACAAGCCATCTGCCACTGAATGGACAGCTGACGCTCAACCAGAGATCCCAATTGCAGCAAGCAATACCTTCAGTCCCCGGCACTTTCTACCAACAGCTTGGCCAAACCATACTGGTAAAGCATGTGGTCTGGGCAACCTGGCAATTGGTGCCTTGCAAGTGGTGGGGGAGTAAACAGGGAGGATGCAGAGATGATGCTATGCCTGGGGATTACTGAACCTTGTCACAGTCCTATTATTCTGGTCTGGAAGGCTGACATTTTCATCCATTTCTGTGGAGGTCATAAGAACATAAGAAAGGCCATGCTGGATCAGGCCAAGGTCCATCAAGTCCAGCAGTATGTTCACACAGTGGCCACCCAGGTGCCTCTAGGAAGCCCACAAACAAGACGACTGCAGCAACATTCTCCTGCCTGTGTTCAGCAGCATCTCATATAATAGGCATGCTCCTCTGATCCTGGAGAGAATAGGTATGCATCAGGACTAGTATCCATTTTTACTAGTAGCCATGAATAGCCCTCTCCTCCATGAACATGTGAACATGTCCACTCCCCTCTTACCGCCTTCCAAGCTGGCAGCCATCACCACATCCTGGGGCAGGAAGTTCCACAATTTAACTATGTGTTGTGTGAAGAAATACTTCCTTTTATCTGTTTTGAATCTCTCACCCTCCAGCTTCATTGGATGACCCCCGTGTTCTAGTATTATGAGAGAGGGGAAAAAAGCTTCTCCCTGTCCACGGACAGAAGTGAAATAGTCTCATCCATGCCTGTTTTCTGAAGGGTTTGAAAGGTGGTTCGCTTAAATGGAAGAACCTCTTTGTCAAGGTCTAGTTCAGTTTTACACTGATGTTAGGCTGTCAAGTTATTATTAGTTACTATATAGATTATATACACGTTTTGGTTTTATGATCTGATTTTATGGTTTGTATCGTGTGTATATTGCAAACCACCTTGAGTTCACATTTTGCAGAGAAAGGCAGCTGAGAAGTATTTCAATATATAAATAAGATGTGCATTTACATGAGCAAAGAATGGACTGGATCTTCAGCTAACTTAATGCTGTACTAAATGGTCAATTCTGCAGTGAGAGATACATATGGGCTGCAGTCTTTTGCTCCCCCTGCCCCCTAGCCAGAAAATTGAGTTTAAAATGTGGCATTTGGGCAACAACTTGGCAGTCAAAGAAAAACAAAAAAAACACTGCAGTCAAGCAATTACATGAAGGAGAGCTCTTAAAGTAAACACATCAGTATACTTAAAGATAGTAAACACGTTAATGTTCTTACATAATATTCTGCACCAACAGTACCACAGTTTTTTTTCTGTTGAACTGGTTATGGCTGCCTTATGTTGATTTTATCAGCAGTTCCTATTTCTTTATTCTGCCTACTTGTTGTTCATTAGACTGATCTTATCTTTGTTGGTTTCTATGGCTTTATTGTTATACATTTTTTATAAACTGCTCTGGATATGCCTAGTAGAAAAGTGACAAATTATTTTAAATAAACCATTCAAGTGTTTGCATATGTGCATCCTCATTTTGAATATTTATGAAGATGCTTACTCCTCCAGCTCTCCAAGACACGTTACATTACTTACAAAGTGAACATGCATAAAAGCACCAAGACAGACTGTAAATTAACAATGTTAATATTCAGAACATTGAATTCAGCTGTTAACCCCTCTTTGCTTCCTGTGAAAACACTATTAACAAGGCAGATTTTGGGTGCACTTATTTTACCTGAGAGCTTTGTTTCAAACAAATACAATTATAAAGCATGATTTGTAAAACATAAATCATAGTTATGAAACAGTATTGAAGGGATTTCTCTCTCTCCTATTTAAAGGCATACTGTGTGGTTTTCTTTGAGTAATGCTTTTTGAGCTTCACAATGCTAAAAGAATAATTCCACTGGAATTATGCAATTGGTTTTTCAGGTCTCACAAGCATTCAAATATATAATTTAAAACCAGGAGGTTGCATGGCTTTGAGCTAGCTACTAATACTTTCACTGAAGAGATTTGCCTTTTTAAAGCTCAATACATTGGCTTACAGTGTGTTAATGTTTGTCAGTATTTAAATACAAGAGACAGCACCTTAACTTTAATGATGAAAAAAGCCTCTCTCTCATCAGAGTTAGATCACTACTGGGAATGCCCAATAACACCACAATCAGTAAGGTGGCATTGACTATGTTTCTTTACCGCTAGCCTGATTTTGAACTGCTTGTGTAGACGCACAACAAAAGCAAGGGACACTGTGGTGGGGGAGTGTATGCTGGAAATAGCAGTGCTAGTAACCACTGAAGCCTCCATGTCTAATGTTTCTTCCAACTCCATTGAGCTGGCAGGCAAGTAAACATATCCCATAGTGCCAGGGAAATGGTGAGTATGGCAGGGTCCTGAGCTCTTTCATTCATTCCCAGTAAAGCAGCTCTTGCAAAAGGAGGCACTGGGTGAAAAGGCAGGATGGACAGAAACACGGGATTCAAGAGAAAATGGGTGGATACACAAAAACAGGATATGATAAGGGGAAAGGGGGAAAAGAGAGATACAGAGGATCCCACAAAGAATCAAAGAGGCCTCCACATGGTGGAGAGGAGGTAAAGAAACCCCTGTACTGTGGAGAGAGGAAGGAAAGAGATTCTTCACATGGGGTGTCAACGCTACACATTGGGGTGAAGGTGCTGAGAGTCCAAAGCCTAAAGCAAAGCTTCTTAAACTGTGGGTAGAGACTCCATATGGGGTCGCGTAACTGAATGTGGGGGTCGCGAAAAATGTGGCAACAGTAAATAGCAAAATTATATGTATACCAAAGAATTGTTCTAAAATAAATTTCTTTATGGTTCATTATCAGTAAATGTTTGATTTGTATACCTATTTTATATACCTATATACCCGGGTCCGCGTAAAAATTTCTCGGATGAAAAGGGGTTGCGAGTGGGAAAAGTTTAAGAAACCCTGGCCTAAAGGAATTTAGGAAACAGGATAGGTAGGGAAAGCAGAGGGGAATAAGCACCCGGAATGGCAACAATGACTCCTGTGGCACCTTAATGCTGCAATCCTATGCACACTCGCCCAAGAATAAACACAGGATGACTTACTTTCAAGCATACATGCCAACCAGTTGCACTGGGAGAGGCTGACACTGCAATTTACCCGACGCATATTTACTTGGGAATAAAGCCTACTGAAACCAGTGGGGCTTACTTCAGAGTACACACAGATAGGGCTGTGCTGTGGCTACCCTGTGCATAAATTACTTGGGAACTACCTCAACTGAGCACTTAGTTCCAAGTGAATAAGGAAATGATTGCCCCTTTGCACATGATCTTTGGTCAAAGCTGTATGAATGAAAGTAGGCGCACACCACAACAGATAACGCCTGTTTTTAAAGTGTCACGAAACTGTTGTTGGGGTTTTGTTTTTGTTAACAGCAGACTAACTCTTCTGGAACAGTTCTTAAGAAAGGAGAAAGAGAGAGAGAGAGATTTCCTCATCAGCTGTCTGGGGGAGGAAATACTTCAGAGTTAAGACACACACCTCCAAAACTGGAGAAAGAGGTTGAGGAAGTTGGTGGCGTTTGTGGGGGAGAAAAGAGGATCTCATACATAAGGAGACAAACACCTGTGTGGCAGAGGAGAACCTTTGAGGGGGCTGAAAAGAGATCCAGCCAAGTGCCCATCGGCCCAGGTTCAAACTCCCCACTCTGCCACAGCCCAACCTCCCTCGCAGGGCCGTTGTGAGAACAAAAGTGTATTAGATAGGCAGAAAAGGACAACAGGACTATTCCCCACTCTGCCACAGCCCAACCTCCCTCGCAGGGCCGTTGTGAGGGTAAAAGTGTACTAGATAGGAAGAAGGACTACAGGACTATTCCCCACTCTGCCACAGCCCAACCTCCCTCGCAGGGCCGTTGTGAAGGTAAAAGTGTACTAGATAGGCAGAAAAGGACTACAGGACTATTCCCCACTCTGCCACAGCCCTCCCTCCCTCGCAGGGCCGTTGTGAGAACAAAAGTGTATTAGATAGGCAGAAAAGGACTACAGGACTATTCCCCACTCTGCCACAGCCCAACCTCCCTCGCAGGGCCATTGTGAGGGTAAACGTGTACTAGATAGGCAGAAAAGGACTACAGGACTATTCCCCACTCTGCCACAGCCCACCCTCCCTCGCAGGGCCGTTGTGAGAACAAAAGTGTACTAGATAGGCAGAAAAGGACAACAGGACTATTCCCCACTCTGCCACAGCCCACCCTCCCTCGCAGGGCCGTTGTGAGAACAAAAGTGTACTAGATAGGCAGAAAAGGACAACAGGACTATTCCCCACTCTGCCACAGCCCAACCTCCCTCGCAGGGCCGTTGTGAGAACAAAAGTATATTAGATAGGCAGAAAAGGACTACAGGACTATTCCCCACTCTGCCACAGCCCACCCTCCCTCGCAGGGCCGTTGTGAGAACAAAAGTGTACTAGATAGGCAGAAAAGGACAACAGGACTATTCCCCACTCTGCCACAGCCCAACCTCCCTCGCAGGGCCGTTGTGAGGGTAAAAGTGTACTAGATAGGCAGAAAAGGGACTGGAGGAAGAAAGAGGGGCTCAAAACAAGGCCCTCTTCGCAGGGTCCCTGCTTTTTTGGGGGGCAGGGGATGAAAGTTTGCAGGCAGAGCCCACAGAGCGCCTGATGCATGAAGGGGGGGGGGAGTGTGAGAGGAGGGTCGGTATTTCAAGAGGGGCCCGAAAGGAGGGATGCCTCCCGCCCCGACGGAGGGAGCCCCGGAGGAACTGACTTCCGAGTCACCCACCCTCGGGTCCGGGCCGCACAAGAAGGCTGAGGGGAGAACGACCCCCCCCCCACTCACACACACGGACCACGCTCCCCTCACGAGAAGACGCTCCCCGCCCCTCCAGGCAGACTCCCTCCCCGCGGCCACTCACCTCGCCCTGGACCCGAGCCGGACCGGGGGAAAGGTGGACGGGGAGACCCCCGCTCTCCCCTTCTCCTCCGCGCCCCGCGGCTCCTGAGGAGACGCCGTCGGGCCCCGGAGCGCGGGAGCGCGCCCGCGCGCGCGACCCCCCTCCCCTCCTCCGGAGATTCCGGCCGCGCGTGCCCGCGCCGCCCCCTCCTCCTCCTCCCCTCGCACCGTTTGACAGGAACGGGAGGGGCGTGCGCGCGCACCTTCTGCCTCAGAACGGGACGGAGCCCCGCTGGCCGCGCGCTCGCCCGAGTGACGGTTGGCCCTTCTCCTTCCTTCCTTCCGTCTGTCTCGTGCCTCCCTCCCTCCCTCCACCCCGAAACACAAACAAACAAACGAAAAGACAACAGGAAGCGAAGCGGCGTGACCCCGGATGTGGACCGGCCCCTTTCAGACGGGGAAGCGACAGACTGACAGACGGAGAAGAGGAAAATCCTAAACAAGACCGGGGTCCCTTAGTGCGCACGCGCCGATCCTGATTGGGGGGGAGGAGGAGGAGGAGGAGGAGGAGGAGGGTTGTTTCGACGCAGGCGCACAACGTTGGGGAAAAAGAGACGGCGGCATGGACAGTCGACCGTGTCCCCGGCAGCTGCTAATTGAATGGGGGAAATCGCTGTTGTTGTTTTTTATTTTAGTGGTAGGGGGAAATCGCTGTTTTTTTGTTTTATTTTAGTGGTAGCGGTCCTCGGCTTCTTAAGAGCTGGTGGCAGGCAGAAATTCAACAGGAGAGAGTCGTCCCCCCCCATCAGTGCGCTTCTGTTGGATTTTGGCCTGCCACGCACCTGCTGGAAGAACCTGCCGGTGTGGAATGGGAGTGGTAACCCGTGTATAGGTACCGAAGGAAATTCCGTCCAACGATATTTTAAAATAGATGCTTGTTTTCCTTGGGACAATGGGAATGTACGGCTGCAGCCCTTATGCATGTCCCGTCAGTCCCAGCGTACATAGGAGGGACTCACTTCCAAATTATTCACATGCATTAGGCGAGGTTGTTAATGCACCTACTCAGAGTAGCAACTTTTTCTTCGTTAATGTTACTTACTTGTTTGTGGGCTTCCTAGAGGCACCTGGTTGGCCACTGTGTGAACAGGCTGCTGTACGTTATGGACCTTGGTCTGATCCAGCAGGGCCTTTCTTATGATCTTAGTGACAAGTAAACATGTGTAGAATTGGGTTGTAAGACAAGTTCCTGCTAAATTATTCTTGGCTGAGGCCCTGCGCTTTTAAACAACTGCATAGCAGCCAGAAATCCTGTAGGGGCTGATTTTGCCTTCACTGCCGTCCCCATGCTAGGGCAAGCTGCACCTGTTGAAGTGGTTAAGAGAGGTGGTTTGGAGCGGTGGACTCTGATCTGGAGAACTGGGTTCGATTCCCCACTCTACCACATGAGCGGCGGACTCTAATCTGGTGAACCGGGTTGGTTTCCTCACTCCTACACACGAAACCTGCTGGGTTACCTTGGGCTAGTCACAGCTCTTAGAGTTCTCTCAGCCTCACCTCCCTCACAGGGTGTCTATTGTGGGGAGGGGAAGGGTAGGTGATTGTAAGCCGGTTTGATTCTCCCTTAAGTGGTAGAGAAAGTCGCCATATAAACACCAACTCTTCTTTTTCTTTAACAGAGGCTGAATGCGAGATTATTTACCAATTTATATTATCTTCTTCCCTGCCAGGAAAACCTTCAGCTACACATTAACCCTCTGTAAAAGGGCAGAGTTTTCCCCCTTGCTGGTTGCCAGCCACCCTATTCAGTTGTGTCCCTGCTGTCCACAGAAGATGCTAAACCCAAGGGCACCCTTAATCAATTTTGATAAGGGGAATGTGTCACAGGGTGATGACTCACCATGGGTCAGTGCTTGTTGTTCCCTCAGAATTTTATTTTTGGGGTGGGGCCATGTTGGAAGAGGCTATGGGGCCAGGATCTGGTATGACTCACCATCCGATGCAATCAGTGGGAAAATGTGGTTACTCATGCGTACTAAATGTGAACATGTAATCTTGGGAAATTGCCAAAGAGGGCTAAGGGTGGCAGAAATTTGATTTTTCTACTTTATTGACACCCTGCCTTCCTTCTTCCCAGTGGGGACCCAAAGTCACTTAAATTAGTATCCTCCCCTCCATTTTAGGCTCACAACAACCCTGTGAGGTAGTGTAGGCTGAGAGTCTGTAACAGCAGGCTTCCATGGCAGAGTGGGGATTTGAACATGGGTCTCCCAGATCCTAGTCCGACATTCCAACCACTATGAGGCAAGGATCTGTGATGACTCACCATCTGATGTTATCAGATTTGTGGCTACTCAGGTGTAGCGAATGTGAACATGTAATTACGGAAGAGGACCAGGGGGGTGGAAGAGAGATTATAGAGCCTGGTGGTGCTTGGTTCCTCCTTTTCTTGGAAGACTAAGATCTGGGCATTGCCAGAAGATGGGTTTTAAGGATTCATGAGATCATGAAGCTGCCCTTGGTCCATCAAAGTCAGTATTGTCTACTCAGACTGGTTGCCCGCAGGCAACACATTGGGGACCCCTGCTATACATCATGTTAACAGGTATTCTTGTCACCACATTCTATATTGAGTTATCACATGAACACATGAAGCTGCCTCATACTGAACCAGACCCTTGGGCTATCAAAGTCAGTACTGTCTACTCAGACTGCAGCGGCTCTCCAGGGTCTCAGGCAGATGTCTTTCACATCGCCTGTTTGCCTAGTCCCTTTAACTGGAGATGCCGGGGATTGAACCTGGGACCTTCTGCATGCCAAGCAGAGGCTCTGCCACTGAGCCACGGCCCTTCCATCCATTGGTTAGTTATTTGTGTAGGCTACCATGATGACAGTTTGTAGCTATCCCAGAACGAAGTGTGTACAGGCTCTCCATTGGCCAGAAACTACATGGTTCTGAATACTGAGTGTTGGAGATAAGTTACAGAGGCATCAGGAATGAACATAGCTATGTTGCCTAGTGGTTAAGGTGCTGGGTTAGGACTGGGGAGACCCAGGTTCTAAATCCCCACAGATGGCCACAAAGGTCACTGACTGACTACGGGCCAGCCTACCTCACAGAGTTTTTGTGAGGGTAAAATGGAGGAGGATGCCGCGAGCCATCTTGAGTTCTTTGGAAGAAGGGCAGGATAAAATGTGTTCGATAAATAATACATGAAATAACAGGTGCTTGAAGGACCACCTTCTGTACTACCTAGTCCACCAAGACCCTGTTCCTGTGTCCTGCTCTCTCTGGGCGGAAGTGAGGTGGGTGGCAGCCTTTGGCAGGACTTTTTCACTGGTGGCACCTTGGTTTAGGATTGCTCTCCCCTTGAGGCTCACCTGGTTATCCAATTTATTGCCCTTTAGGTGATTAACCAAAACATCAGGAAGAATTTTCTAACAGAGCGGTTCCTCAGAGTGGTTCCTCGGGAGGTGGTAAGCTCTCCTTCCCTGGAGGTTTTGAAGCAGAGGCTAGATGGCCATCTGTCAGCAATGCTGATTCCATGACCTTAAGCAGATCATGAGAGGGAGGGCATCTTGGCCATCTTCTGGGCGTGGAGTAGGGGTCACTGGGGATGTGGGGGAGGTAGTTGTAAATGTCCTGCATTGTGCAGGGGGTTGGGACTAGATGACCCTGGTGTCCTTTCCAATTCCATGGTTCTTTACTCTGTCCTTTAGCTGTTTTTAACAATCTGGCCTGAGCATCATTTTATGGCTTGTTGATACCTCTTATGCATCTTGCTTTTTATGATTTTGTGGTATTTTTTTTACCTTGGGCCGGTCTGTGGAGAGGGAGCATGTTGATGTGCTGAAGAAAATATTAAATAAACAGATGCCAGCCAGATTCTTTTGGGAGCTGCCAAACAGGATGTGAAAGTGATGAGCTGTTGTTTATCCCTGGCATTCGGTATCCAGAGGCATAAATAGTGATGACCTATTATGGATGAATGTGTTTAATCCCTTTTTAAAAAAAGCTCATCTAAACAACTGGTCATTGTTGTATCTTGTGGTAGTGAAACAAGGGCTAGCTTGGTTAGGGGGCATTAACTTATCTTTCAAGAGTTAGGCAAAATGAGATGAGGAATCTGCAGGAAGAGTTAGGGGGTGCTCTGAAGCAAGGCTACTCAAAAGTAAGTCCCAGGTGGTTCAGTGGGGCTTACTCCCAGGAAAGCATCCTTGAGATTGCACCAGTGGGATAGCCGTGTTAGTCTGACATAAAACAGAAGTCCCGTGGCACCTTAAAAGACTAACAGCATTTAACCCAGCGTGAGCTTTCGTGAGTCAGAGCTCACTTCTTCAGACGCTGGGAAGAGGAAATCATATCCCACATTTTTATAAGGAAAATTACAGGAGGGGAGGGGGGAAAGTGGGAAGGAAGAGAAATGGTATGAAGGGGGGAATGGTATGAATCCTGTCAAAAATCTGTCAGAGAGGCTTGGTATGAATCCCAACAAAAATCTTTCAGATGTGAAGTGGATTCAGTTGTTATAATGTATGATGAGAGGAGTCAGGTGCAGAAAAACCAGAAGTGTAATTAAGTAGGACAAACAACAGCTGATCATGGAATAACTAGTCAGAAGCATATCAAAATTAATTGACTGCAGTACTGGGTTATCGTTCGCTACAATAAACTAGCAGGTCTGCCCTATCCCTTATAAACCAGCCCAACTACTATGGTCATCTTTGGAGGCCCTGCTTCTGGTGCCCTCACCTTCTGAGGTTAGGCAGATGGCCGCCTGGGACAGGGCCTTCTTGGTCATGGCACCAATATTTGGAACTCTCTTCCCAGGGAGATTCATCTGTCCCCTTCTGTTGCCGTCTTCCACCAGCGGGTAAAGACTTTTTGTTTTGTTTTGTTTGGCACTCCTTCAGCAACCTCTCCTTCTTAACCAATGTTTTTATGTTTGTATGTATTTGAAACTTTGTTTTTTAATTGTTTTAATGCTGTGTGTTTGTGAGGCAGGCTGATTTTAATGTTTTTAAAATATATATTTTTTATCATGGATGTTTTAAATTGTTAGCCACCTTGGTGGCCCTTGTAAGGGCAGAAAGATGGGTTACAGATTTTGTAAATAAATAAATACATTTTATGAAGAGCCAATTAAAGATTCTGAAAAAGATTGCATTGTAGCAAGATTGCAGATTGTGGCAGGTGGAGGATTCTGTATAATTTGTCTGCTCTTGGAATTAATTTTTTTTGTGTGTGTGGAAAAACACAGTATCTGGGAGGTAGACTTTTGTGCTATCCTGAGACTCTTAGAGGCTTGTGGGAGAACATGGAAGATTTCCATAAAAACAAATTCTTGGATATTGGCAAATTTAGAGTTGTGAAACTCAAATCTCATACTTGGTGACTTGAAAGTAAGTCATTATGTTAAGTATGCATAGGACTGCAGCCTATGAGTCTAATGCAATGCAGAGTTAGGTGTACCTATGTCAAGTGGCTTACAGTACAATCCTAAACAGAGTTAAACACTTCAAAGTTACTCCCATTGACTTTAGCAGATTTAGAAGAGTGTAACTTCTTAGGCTTACAATGTTAGGTGCTCAGATCTGTCTGGTAAAACAATTTCCAGAATTTTTTGGCGGGACAGAGAAAAGGGTTGCCAACCTCCAGGTGGGTAATAATCAAAGTTATGGCTAGTGCTGACCAAAATAGATGTGCTACAAAGAAGACATACTACGAGATCTCCCAGAATTACGACTGCTCTCCAGACTACAGAGGTCATTCCCCTGGAGAAAATGGCGACTTTGGAGGGTGAATTGTATGGCATTATACTCCTCTGAGGTCCTTCCCCTCCCCATACCCCACCTTTCCCAGGCTCCGCACCCAGATCGCCAAGAATTTCTGAATCCAGAGTTTGCAATGCTAGTTGAGGAGCTGATCACTGTATGTCTTAGATCAAGTGTGTTTGTTTAAGGGAAGGTTTCGAAAGGCCTGTTTAGTAGCACCCATATATTACCATGGCCTGTATCCTGTGGTCCCTTGCAACTTGAATAAGTGCTGACGCGCATGTGAAGGTGCATTTTTAAATTTTCAAACAAGGTTTGCGCTAAGTTATTGCAATAGTATCCAGACTTTGTATTCCACTCGTGCAAGGCTTACCGCAAGACGTCATTGCATTGGCTGGCATTTGCTGGGGAGGGCGGGCTATAAGACTAATGAAATAAATCAATAACATGAATCATGGACCATTGTGCATCTTCTGTACATATGTAGCTTTTTCTTCCAGAATTTAAGACTTGCGTTTAAAATAAAACAACTTTTTAAAACTCAGAAATCCAATACAAAGCTACGTGGACTCACACACTTAAGTGTAAGTAAAGGTTCATTAGTATCCATCTGTATCCTACTTCCGTATCTTGTAAAATCGCAGAATAATAATAAACAGAAAATGATCTTATATTGACGTTTCTCTGATTTTTGTTGTTGTTGAAAGGATGACATTCCCTCTGGGGCTGTCTCTCTGAAAGCAACAGAATATTGAGTACCGCATCATGTGACAAATCTTGTCAGCTGTGTGCCTTCCTATGGGAAAATCAGAAACTGGGTCATTTCATTTATAAAACCTCACTAGGGAGAAAATATCAACCATCGTTAGACTCCTTGTATCTCAAGGAGAACGGATCATGGCCAATGCACAAACTTCCTCATCTGGGAATAAATCACCGAAGATGGCCCTGCTCTCTTGGAAGGCGCTTGGCTTTTCCAGTTGTAATTGATTGCCTGCCATCTAGTGATGTATCGAAAGGAGTCTCATTTGTTACGACGGTTATATTTTTGGAGCAACGTGAAGTCGCTGAAGTGCAGAGCGGGGACATCAGCAGGAATGGCGACTACATAAATATACCTGATTGGCCGCTGTGTGAACAGACTGCAGAACTTGATGGGCCTTGGTCTGATCCAGCATGGCTTTTCTTATTTTCTTACTTAGCATTTATATTACACGTTTCAAGAGTCTGAAGCATTTAATGTGCAATGTTTCTGTAATGGAGGCCCGTGTCATATTCACCGTATGTATGGCAGGTTGGGCGGTGCAGATGAGTGAATACTGTTTGCCCAAAGCCAGGTCTGTATGTTTGTGGCTGGGGTGAAATTTGAACCAGGGATTTCCTGGCTCTCATTTTGCGCTCTTAGCCACTAATTGGCACTCATCATAGCATCCTTTAATAATCCAAATTGCAAAGAAGGCTATATGTCAGGGGGTCCCCAACCTTTTTGAGCCTGCAGGCACAATAAAATGGGAGGCAAGGAGAACAATGTAAGCCATTTTGAGACTACATTGGGGAGAAAGAGTTGGTTTTTATATGCCCACTTTCTCTACCTTTTAAGGAGAATCAAACCAGTTTGCAGTCTCCTTCCCTTCCTCTCCCCACTACAGACACCTTGTGAGGTAGGTGGGGCTGAGAGAGTCCTGAGAGCTGTGAGTAGCCCAAGGTCACCCAGCTGGCTTCATGTGTAGGAATGGGGAAAACAACCTGGTTCTCTAGATTAGAGTCTACTGCTCCTAACCTCTACACCATGCTGGCTCTCTACTGGATCTGATATAAGGCAGGATATTTAAAAAGTGAATAAATAATATTCTGACCATCTCCTGGGGGCTCAGGTCGCGCTCCTTCACGTCACCTCCTACCTAATACTTAAGAACATAAGAAAGGCCCTGCTGGATCAGACCAAGGCCCATCAAGTCCAGCAGTCTGTTCACACAGTGGCCAACCAGGGGCCTCGAGGAAGCCCACAAATGACGACTGCAGCAGCAGCAGCCTGCCCATGTTCCACAGCACTCAGTATAACAGGCATGCTCCTCTGATCTAGGAGAGAATAGGTAGGCATCATGACTAGTATCCATCTTGACTAGTAGCCATGCATACTCCTGTCCTCCATGAACATGTCAACTCCTCCCTTAAAGCCTTCCAAGTTGGCAGCCATCAGCACATCCTGGGGCAGGGAGTTCCATAGTTTAACTATACGCTATGTGAAGAAATACTTCCTTTTATCAGTTTTGAATCTGTCAGCAGATGGCCCCGCGTTCCAGTATTACGAGAGAGTCGAATCCTCCCCTCTGCCATGGAAGCTTGCTGGGTGATGCTGGGCCAGTCACACCCTCTTAGCCAAGCCTACCTCACAGGGTTGTTGTGAGGATAGAACAGGAGGCGAGGGGAATGCTATAAGCCATTTTGGGACCCCATTGGGGAGAAAGGCAGGATATAAATAAATAATATCCAGACCGTCTCCTGGGGCCTCAGGTCGAGCTCTTTCACGTCACCGCCTTACCTGATACTTAAAAAAAAGAGAGAAAGAAAACCAACTCCTGGGGACGCCAAAGCCTGAATCTGGGCTGCAGAACATGCATGCATACAAAACAGATGCCCCACCACCGAATCCCTGATAGAGGGGGCAGGAAAAGGTTCAAGCCCTTTGGCTGGTAAACCGGCTTGAGCCCCCCCCCCCGACCAAAAAAGGGGTCAAAACGAGGCAATCCAGGGCAGAGCCGCCTAAAGAGTCAGCGTGGTGTAGTGGTTAAGAGCGGTGGTTTGGAGCGGCCTGATTCGGAGATCCGGGTTCGATTGCCCACCCCTCCACGTGAGCAGCAGAGGCTAATCTGGCGAGCTGGATTTGTTCCCCCGTTCCTCCACACAGAGCCAGCTGGGAGACCTTGGGCCAGTCACAGCAATCTCAGCCCCACCTCCCTCCCAGGGTGTCTGTTGTGGCCTGGGGAAGGGAAGGTGATTGCGAACCGGTTTGATTCTCCCTTAAGTGGTAGAGAAAGTCGGCATATAAAAACCAGCTCCTCCTCCTCTTCTTCTTTTTTAAATTACTTTTTAGTGCTTTTTCTGTAATAACACAATCCATCTTATTCGGTATTTTATAAAGCCTATCTTCCATATGTTAGTAAATAGCAATATATAGCTTAATGAATACCTTCATTGTTAAATACATCTAATAGTTTGGACTTCCCCCCCCCCAGCTTCCTCTTACCTATTCATAATCTAGTCCAGTGGTCGGCAAACTCATTAGTCAACAGAGCCAAATATCAACAGTACAACGATTGAGATTTCTTTTGAGAGCCAAATTTCTTAAACTTAAAAAAGTTTAAATCCCATGGCAGAGCTGGGATTTGAACCCGGGTCGCCCAAATCTAGTCACTCCTTTATATTAAAAATTATCCATTCTTACTAGACTA